>NW_020672012.1:0-1985 GCF_002925995.2 Terrapene triunguis | reverse complement strand
AAATGGTGACACCCAAATGGTCTGTGCAGGAGAGCTCAGTGCCTGGCCCTTTGGTCTGTATTCCTAGCAGTGTGATGTGGGTGCTGAGCAGGACGGGGAGAGGCTGTCTCCCTGTGGGATGCTCTAGAGGAGATGTGGGGCACTGGGGGGGCAGGAGCTGGTGCCCGTGACAGGTCTGTGCGTGCTGCCTCAGAGGGATGGCTGAAGCCATCTCAGTGCAATCCCCCTGCCCCATCTGGGAGGTGGGACAGCAGGACCCTCTGATCAGTCGTCCCTGGTGCTAGGGAGCAACATGAGTATGGCTGGCTGGCCCTGGAGCCTGGTCAGGAAGAGATCTGCCCTCAGAGCTCCCAGTGCCATGTGGTGGGGGCCTGGCTTGTCTGGGATAATTCAATCAGCTCCTGACCTCTGGGGCCTTGGGCTGTTCCCATCACTAACCAGGGCACCTTAGTCTCCCCAGCGATTCCCAGAGGGGCTGTTCCGGGAATCGATCCCTCAGGTTACGAGCGATGAGGGTGGGTGACATTTGCTTAGGGTTAGTGTAAGACCTGGTGAGGATTGCAGCTTGTCACAGCCTCACAGTGTAAGAGGGGGCCCAGATTGGCATGCCAGATGGCTCAGCACTACCCCAGTTCCAGGTTGCACCCCGAGGAACCCATGAGAGTATCACAGCGAGCAGGGTGAAATGCGCAACTTGTTGTTCTGAGTGAGATTTGCATTCCATACACTTGTGGAGAGATTTTCAGTGAGATTTAAGTGTGGTGGCTGAGAACTGTCAAAGAGGTGACCAGTTTGTTATTTTCTCTTTGCTTATTTCAGGGAAGGGAAGTAGGGTCAGAAAAGCAGCAAGATGAGTGAAGGCAGTGAAGAGCTGAGAAAGAAAACAAAGGAAATTAGCTGTTGCCACCAGCAAATTAAATCCAAATCCTGTTCTTAAAAAAAGCAACATTTTATTACAAACAAAAAGGAAGAAAATACATCTGGCACTTAGGCTTTTGCTAGATTTTAAAAAAGCAATTCCAAAAATGTAAACACCCAAACTAGCTTTCTTAGGGGTTCAGCTTAAAAGTTACAAGTAAACAAAAGCATCTGGGGTTAGCACAGAGGAGATCCACAAGCCAAAATAAAGAAATAAACCTGAATGTGTCTAACTAAACATTCCCTATGCAAATAATTCCTTCTAGGTATGGAAAATAACTTCATATTATTGACTATTATATAGCCCCAAGTCTTTCCGGTACCCCTTACCCCCTAAAAATCTCTTGCTGGTACTGCATACTGGAGAGTACCACTCTACTTGCACTACTGGCTCTTAAGCAAAGTAAGCTGTCATGGGATAAAAGGGGAGGTTCTCTCATGGATCAGTAACTGGTTAAAAGATAGGAAACAAAGGGTAGGAATAAATGGTCAGTTTTCAGAATGGAGAGAGGTAAATAATTGTGCCTCCAAGGGTCCGTACTGGGACTAGTGCCGTTCAACATATTCATAAACGATGTGGAAAAGGGGGTGAAGAGTGAGATGGCAAAATTTGCAGACGATACAGTTGTAAGCAGGGTCTGAATGAGCTCTCTCCTGACATCTAGAGACAAACTGGGGGAAAGACTTCAGAAACAGACTGGATTTGCACTAGGGCTGTCAATTAATCGCAGTTAACTCACGCGATTAACTGAAAAAATTAATCATGATTAATCACAGTTTTAATCACACTGTTAAACAATAGAATACCAATTGGCATTTATTAAACATTTTGGATGTTTTTCTACATTTTCACATATATTGTATTCTGTGTTGTAATTGAAATCAGTGTATATTATTTTTATTACAAATATTTGCACTGTAAAAATGATAAACAAAAGAAATAGTATTTTTCAATTCATCTCATACAAGTACCATAGTGTGATCTCTTTATCGTGAAAGTGCAACTTACAAATGTAGATTTTTTTTTTGTTACATAACTGCACTCAAAAACAAAACAATGTAAAACT
>NW_020672011.1:0-2718 GCF_002925995.2 Terrapene triunguis | reverse complement strand
AAGCCGTGATGAAAATAGATGACTAAGGGTCTGATGCCAAGTCCTTTAAACTCAATGGGAAGTTATTCCAAAGCTCATTGAAATCAATTGAACAAGTCCCAATTCCTAGAGAGAATTTATTCAGGAATTTTTCAACCGTTCTTAACTCAGATTCCCACCAAGTTTACAGATCTGATAGAATTGTCAAGGAAAACAAATCAGTAATCTCTTAAATAAACACATTGTCCTTGCACTTATTTTGATTCTTGTGTCATCCAAGCTCAGAGTTGCTTCAAGGATTAACTCTTTGTTTTCACCTAAATTAATAGTTTGCTATTGTTTCAGAAGGAGTTTCATAAGCTGTTTTTGAATTATATTGCTATATACACCCTGTCTGTGAAAGTGCTGTATCAGGATAGAGGAGATCCTATTGTGAAATATGCACAGACCACTATAGACCAAATGCTGATTGCATTTACAGAAGTGCGAGACCACTGCTGACACTGGCATTGCCTGTATGTAACTGGTGTCAGAATTTGGCATAATTCTAATGAGCTGGTGATTTTACTATACATGCAACAGTGATATTCCTGTAGCTGGCATTATTCTCTAGGCCAGATTCTGCCCTTCATTACACCACATGTTCCAGAGAATGGTGTAATGTTGAGCAGAATTTGGCCCACTCTTCCATGGCCCCCCAGGGGTCTTCCAACTGCTGGAGATTGCTAGGCCAGGGTGCTCCTGCCATGCCTACTTTCTCCCAGGAGCTTCCCCATCAGCCATAGTGGGGAGGAGGTGGTGGTGGCAGCACAGACCTGCCATGCTGGTGCTTTGCCACCCGGGGTAGTTCTTACACAAGGGGAATCCTCAGAGCCAGCTGTGCCACCAGAATGGTGGGAAGTGATAGAGTGGGTCCTCTTGTGTGTGGAGCTGCTGATCATCATCTTTTCAGGCAAACTCAATGTATTTCTGGGGCTTGGGGAGCAGAGCTCTAAATACCTCATCAGCCCTCAGAGCCTCACTCCCCTGTGACAGAATTATGAATTTCCACCTGGGCAATACGGCCCTCACCTCTGAAGGTTCCACTTTCCATGATCTCCAAACCCCTCTGTAGTTCTCTGCATCGCTAGTTCTTGGTGTTTGTGGATGGACTGAAACTGTGTGCACTTCTACCTGTTAACCCTTTCATTGGTGCTGTTAGAACTGCGTGGGAACTTTGTTTCACCAGGATTTCTCATAGTGAGAATCCGAACATACAGTATTATTTCCTTCCAAAATTTCCTTCAGCTTTGTAGAATTTGCATTTATTTGAACTGCATCCCCTTTAATCACAGAAAACCTTCCATATACTGTTTGTGTGTGTGTGTTTCTCACTCCTTCTTCCCTTTCACTGATTTAAAATGTTGGCTTCTTGACAAACTGAGGAGAGACTGGCTTATTTTAAATGCTGCTGACCAGCCAGTGCACACAACAAGAATCCATGGGGTGTTTGCATGGGGTCTCGATATAGGTAATTATTCAAGGTCTGTACATCTGGGAAGACAGAGTCCAAATACCGGGGGCAGGTCTGCACTACGTCACTCGGGATGTGAAAAAGCCGCTCCCCTGAGAAACGTAAGTTACAGCAACGTAAACGCTGTCCACACCAGCGCTATGTTAGCAGGAGACGCTCTACCGCTGTCATTGCTTTCACTTCTTGCAGAGGTAGGGGTAATTATGCCAATGTAAGAGCTCTCTACCATCGGCATAGAGCGTCTTCACCAGACGCACTCTAGCAACGCAGGTGCATCGGAGCATCTGCACTGATGTAGTGCCTCTAGTGTAGACTAGCCCTCAGAGAGCTTAGCCTCAGTCTAGGGCTTTTATAAGCAAATATGCCGTTCTACCAGCCAATACTCATTTGCACAAACTGTTATATATATGCAACATTTTGCTGCCATAGGTGATTGTCTGCTCTCCAGAGATGGTCGACTATCCAGATGCTTAAAGTTAAGCATGTGTGTAAGTGTCTGAAACATCCCCTCTAAAATTTGTTTTGGCTCAACCCAAAAGAAAATCTTTTTTGATTTTTCTCACCAGAATGAAAAACCGAAATATTTTCATTTCAGATTGAATGAAACATTTTATTCTCGCCAAAGCATTTTTTGTTTGTTTGTGTTTCATTATATTTTATTTTGGGGAGACTTGTACTTTTGGGTGTTTTTTTTAAATAAATCTGACTAAATTTCAAAACAAAATGTTTCAAAATGAAAAGTCAAAATGTTTCATTTTGAAAATGTTGAAGTGAAATTTCAACTTTAAAAAACAAATTATTTTTTTCAGCAAAACTATTGATAAATTCAACCCAAA
This sequence comes from Terrapene triunguis, assembly GCF_002925995.2. Classification (NCBI taxonomy): domain Eukaryota; kingdom Metazoa; phylum Chordata; order Testudines; family Emydidae; genus Terrapene; species Terrapene triunguis. Next base: position 390 of record NW_020672011.1, on the reverse strand, counting down.
TTTGCAAATAGGTCGGGATCAGTTTCTGTGGATGAAGGCTTTGATAGCGATCCTGATCTAGTTTTGGTCAAACTGAAATTGCATTTTTGGGGAGGAATAACTATATGTCAAACCAACTCTGGCCAGCTCTAAAAGGTGTCATGGTGATTTGTAACAAAATGTAGTTCAAAACTGCAGTTCTGTGCTGCTGTTCTTCCTTTCATATTGAAGAAACCAGTCAGGAGTTTCTGCTGTTGGTTCCAAGTTGACAGGAAGGATAAGGGATGCGTCTGGTTTCATACACTTGTCTCAGAATGGAGAGTGGGTTTTTGTACGGGGTGTCTATGGCTTTCTAGTACTGTGGTATCCCAGGTGGCACAATAATAGATAGCAGCATCCTCTTGGGTTAGT
>NW_020672010.1:0-2583 GCF_002925995.2 Terrapene triunguis | reverse complement strand
GAATAAAACTTAACAAAAAAGTCAGAAATACATCTGTGATATATGGAAGTATGACCGTGTAATCACGATTGGCCAATCAGTTTTTTTAGAAATGAAGACTTTTCAGGATGTTCATTGTTCATCAAAGAGCACTCCAGACTGTCTGATCCAGAGAATAATGTGGTCAGGGCTTGCCTTGGGTGCAGTGTGTATCCTCAGTGCAGAAGATAGTATTTGGCACTACAACTACTCACTCCTAGTCCCAGGAAGGTTCTCTTTCTTCCTCCAGCAGGTTGCCACTATAGCTGCTCAGGCATGTGCAGCAACTAGCTTTAATTCCCAAGTGGACCAGAATCATTTGCACGGGCTGTCATGATGCTGACAAGGATCACAGTTGGTAACTGACACCCAAATAAGCCAAAGCTCTACAGCCGCAGATTATCAATACAGGGTCAGACACTGTAGAAACGTCTACACTTACTTCCTGGTTCGGCGGCAGGCAATCGATCTTCTGGGATCGATCCCGGAAGTGCTCGCCGTCGACGCCGGTACTCCAGCTCGGCGAGAGGAGTACGCGGCATCGACGGGGGAGCCTGCCTGCCGCGTCTGGACCCGCGGTAAGTTCGGACTAAGGTACTTCGAATTCAGCTACGTTATTAACGTACCTTAGTCCGAAGTGGGGGGTTAGTGTGGACCAGGCCTGTGAGTGCCCACAGCAGGTCCTAGTGCCATTGTAGTGGAACCTCTTTAGATGTGGTACCCTTGGAAGCTACCTACCCAGCCCGTGCCTCAGGCTGACACCTACCTGTTAAAAGGCCAGTAAGTCTCTTCATATACACAGGATAGTGCAGATTTTTTTTTAAATGGAATGTAATGATTTTGTATTAAACTACAGTGGGTTCAGCTGCTGTTTTTACAGTTTCAAGCTTGACAGAGTGAAAATCACCTTTGGTGCTTTTCTCAAATGTGGAGACTCCAGGAACACACAAAGACCAAGGATAGTGACCACAGACCCAATCACAAGTACAAAGTCTTAACTGTACTACAAGTTTTGTTAAAGCAAGAAGTAGTTACAATTACCCATGAATATAGAAATGCTTCAAAAACCTATGGAATGACTAATACTGTATTCCTACTTACATCCCCAAAGATACTCCAGGATCTGATGGAGATCTCAACAGAGATGATCATTGATAGAGAGGTGGTTCCTGCTGGGATTTCCCATGGGTCTTCCCTTGGGGGTCTTCCCACTTTTATCCAGCCAGGGAGCCTCCTTTATATTGTTGTTCTGACCACACCTAACACATTATGTATATGCATGAGAGTTTCAATGAATATCGGTGTGCGCCATTTTTCATAGGTTGTTGTCTTAGCGCCCCTTATTCTCAATAGTATCTACGCACATCATGTGACCATGGTAACCCACCATCAGAACCGCACTTTTCATGCTGTTGTTTTGTGGTCTGTTACAGTTTGGTTTTCTGTAACATCACCTTTTGGCACTTTCTTTCCAATGATCTTGTAACCTTACAGGGTAACCTAAGCATAGGGGTATACCTAGGTTACCCACTTATGTCAAGCATTCTTAAGCCTATGGCCTACTATGGCTAAACTAAAATCTTACAGGCCTCAGACTGTAGGCCGTTCATTACAGCCATGCTTTACTTACATACCTAAATACTTGTCAATCTTACACTTCTATAATCCTACAATTTACATCTATTTACCATACATTGATTATATATGAAATAGCATATGAGTTGAACAAACACTCAATAACACAATGATGAATGGATGACAAAATGACCTAACTGGCTACACTAGATAACATAGTCTGTATCATCCCTTTCACTGCAGTCAGTGGATGGGACTTAGCACAGGCAGAATTCCCCTTGGGATATCGAAGACGAGGTGTACCACCTTTCTAGTTCTGGCCACCTATCCCTGAAACTCTGCAGAAGCGTGGCTGTGTGGGAAGAGCTGGGGGCAGGAGGAGGCATGCTGCCAAAACAGGGAGGCTAGTGTAGTAAGATGCAGAAGCAGCCAAACCTTCAGGGTGGATCTTTTCTGGGGATTTCCTTCCCTGTGGATCCCCTAGATTCATGGTGTGGAGGCCTCATCCCCCGCCCACCCTAAGTTTCTCCCAACTGAGGGGACACATCCCAGGGAAGCTTTTGAAGAATTCTGGCCCCTCCATGGGTTTTCCCACAGGAAGAGGTGTGGCCTAGTGGTATCCTCAAAATAAAGCAAGAAGAAAAGAAATTCCCTGTCTTCAATCAGTGGCAATGACCCCTGCAGAGATGGGACTGGAGCAGAAAGCACCGTGAAGTTTCTTGGGTGTGATGCCACAACTGACGTGCCTTAAGGACAGTGTTTAAGATATTTTCTATTTGTATTTCAAAATCTAAAATACCAGGTATTTACAAACTGCTACATGTTTTTTAAAGAATCCTTATTGCGGTTGCAGGAACAAACCATCCTGATGTGTAGAAAGAATAGTAAATATGGCAGGTGACCAGCTTGGCTAAACAGTGAAATCCTTGCTGATCTTAAACGCAAAAAAGAAGCTTACAAGAAGTGGAAGATTGGACAAATGACCAGGGA
>NW_020672009.1:0-1183 GCF_002925995.2 Terrapene triunguis | reverse complement strand
GCGCTCCATTCGGCTTTGGATCAGGCCCTCTAACCTCACATACAAATGATTACGCGGTTTAATACAAAATGCTACAGTCTAGTTCTGGCTGAGGAGCCGTTTCCATTACAAACCCGCTCCGCAGGCAGCCGGGGCACGCCGAGAGAGAGGCGAGTCTGTTCTGTTACGTTCTCTTAGCACCCATAACATTATTCAGCACTGAGCTCTCTCCAGCCTTTGGACTGTAACGACTCCGTCCTTTACCGCGCTCGGCACTCTTAACGCTGGCATTCAGACCCTGTAAAGCCAGGAGAATATTCCGCCTTGCAATTTAGTTGACGAGATTTTATATTATCTTGTAAACCAGCAGAAATCGAGTCTGATTCAAGTGGCGCTGCAGAGATTCATCCATCAGCCATTAGTATTTATCATATTACACATGCACTTTGCAGAAATCCAATTGCTCCTGCTGACTTAACTGCCTTTCAGTCTATCTGCTGTTTTACAGCTTCTCTGACATTCAGGCAGACCCATGAGTTAATTCCAGGAGTCATGGATGGGCAGTCAGTGGGGGGTTATTTCCCAAGAAGCCTCTCTGGAGCTGATGAAGTGCTCTCTCTCTCTCTGAGGTGCAGAGGAGGTTTGGGGGCATGAAGAAGGGGTATGTGGGTAATTTGGGAGGATGGATCCATTCTGTGGGGCTGAGCTATAGCAGTGAAATAGAACGGAGATTTGCAGAGACCTAGGGGGGTGGTTTCACCCCCTGGCTGATGGGCAAGTGTAAAGGAATCTCAGCTGTGTTGTTTCCTTTCCAATGATATGCAGAAGGTTTAATTTAAAGAAAGGGCAGAGCCTTCTTTCATTTACCCCTCCTCCCACCCCATTGTGGGTTTCTAGTCAAATGTGCAGTGATCTGCCATGAGCCATTTGGTCTGGTCCCTCCAGCACAGGCCAATACTGGAGGCTTCAGAGGAAGTGTTAAAAGTCACTAAGCCATTTAGCTAATTGCACAAGGCTTCAGCATCGGGCGGGGGCTGTGGGGGAGATAATCTGTGGTGATCCCTGTGAGCAAATCAGTTCACGGACCAGGCACAAGAGCTCCCTGCCCTTACCAGCTTGGCTTGCAGTGCTGACCCAGCCAAGCCTTTAGCAAACGCCGACCGCGGCGCCCCACTCCCTCGCCGCGCATCTTTAGACTTGCTAA
>NW_020672008.1:0-1904 GCF_002925995.2 Terrapene triunguis | reverse complement strand
CCACCAACCCCCCAGAAAGCCCCCCCCGAATTCCCGACCCCCCGTCTCTTGACTGCTCCCTCCAGAACCTCCCTGCCCCTTCTCTGACCCCCTGGCCCCCTTACCCTGCCGCTCAGACCAGCGTGCCGGGGAGGAGGAGCGGGGGAGGAGCTCCAGACCGCCGGAGGCGATCTGCGAATGCAGGGAGGGAGGGAGGGAGTGATCTCAGCTGCAGGGGAAGCAGAGGAGGGGCTCTCTCTGGCTGTCGGAGCCCCATGTAAGTGGCACCATCTGGCTGGCTGCCCTGTTAGCCGCGCGCGCTCTGCATGGGGGGGAGGGGGGGAGTCCGGACATTTACAAATTCCCCCCGGACGCTATTTTTAGCTCAAAAAGCCGGACATGTCCGGGGGAATCCGGACACATGGTAACCCTAGATGTGGTACAACACTTCCTAGGCCCCTACAGAACACTGATCTACACCCCCAGAGAGCACGAGATAGGGAAGGGCCTCTCAGTCCCGAAAGCAGTGACTAGGAATGGAGTGAGCACAGGAAGACCGAACAGCTTACCGCGCCAGGAGCGAAGCTGTGAAGTGCTCTGAAGGTCAGCAGCAAGACCACTGCTGTTTACTCTATCTGTTAGTCTTAAAGGTGCCACAGGACTCTCTGTTGCTTTCTATAAACAAAGGCTCTGATGTGGTTAAATTTGCTGAGAACACAAAACCAGTGGGCTAAGGAAGAAAATATACAAGACAAACATTTACATTGATTTGGACAGATCTGGCAAACGGTACCATAAGCAGCTCATTCATTTCACTAGGCTACTTAAAACATAATAAAGATCCCATAGAATCAGAGAGAAAAATCAACTTGGTGCAAAGTATCGCAAACCAGACAAAAATCCAGGTGTCCCCAGCCTAACCGGCCATGGGAAGAGCACCATCAGTGGTGCAGCCGGGTGATCTGAATTAACTTCACTGGAGCAGACAGAGAGGGATTTAAGGGACAAATCCTGGAGTTAATGAGAGTTCGGCCTGAGAAATAATGGAAAGAGGTCATCGGGATCGATCCCAAGCCATGCCCATGGATTGTAGGGATCATCAAATTTCAGCCCTTGTGACTCAGAGAAATCAAACCACCACTATTGATTCATTTGAGGCAGGAGGATTGTAAACAGTTTCTTGGCTCAGCCTAGGCTCCCCAGTCCTTCCCTCAGCCTCCCTGCTGCTTTCTGCAAAACAAACACTTAATGCTTCTGTTTGCAGAGTTTAACCCACTATGGTCTCATCTCCTCCTTTTCTGGCATTCAAATACTTTCCCAAGAGTGCTGGCTGAGGGCTAGACAATGTTTTCCCTCTTCTCTGTCCTCCATTTCCCCTGTTTCACATGTTCTGTTATTGGACACACACACACACACGTGTACGTGGAAAAGCAAGCAAGTGAGTGTGGAAAAGATTCACACCTACAGCTAAAAATCTAATAACACTCAAACCAAAGCATTGATTTCTCCCCACGGCAGTTTTGCCAAGTTTGTTACAAAGCAGAATTGCCATTTCTTCCTCCTAAGCTCCGGTCTCCACAATGCAACAGAGCTCGAGCGGATTTACTGATAATATTCTGAATGTTCCCCACCCAATCGCTGTCAGCACATCTCCCTGACATCCCAACAGGAAAGGCTGAGCAGAGGAGGGTGGTCAAGGAGGTGACCCAAAAAAACCACTAGAGAATATGTATAGCTCACTTACTTGTGCTGCGCTTATTTTCTCAGAGTGTCACTCTGAACACCAGGCTAGTTGTGCACCCATTTGTTATTTGAATCATGGAACTGGAAGGGCCCTCGAGAGGTCATCTAGCCCAGTCCCCTCCACTCCCGGCAGGACTAAGTATTATCTAGACCATCCCTGACAGGTGTTTGTTTAACCTGCT
>NW_020672007.1:0-2749 GCF_002925995.2 Terrapene triunguis | reverse complement strand
TTGATAAGGTCAGCTTGATTTAAGATAGACAACCATTTGGAAGCTCACCTCTCCTGACTTCTCTATTTTTCTAGAAATTAAGAAGCATATTTTTCACTGACATTCTTCCAACCCATTATAAGAACTCTTAGGGCTGCTCAGACCAATAGTGAGGAGACCCTCTCTTGGAGGAGTGACTGCATATTACTTATGTTATGCAGTAGTTGTGATGCTGGGGGTGTGTGGTAGATTGGATCTCCTCTTCCTTTTGGCATCAACAAACACCTGAAGACAACTGAGAAAAAATGTCAGACTTGTCATATTAGTTACTGGACTTCTCTTCTTGAAAGTGATTCTCAGGGTTTGCTTAAAATGTAGCATGCCCCATCTCACCCACCGCCTTCAGACAGGTAATTTCTACCCCCTTCCTTTTCTAACGTGGGCATTGCATGAAATTAACAGGATGTGCCTTGCCTGAGAACTGCAAACCCTATTCAGCCTTTCACCCTTCTACTGGTTACCCCTGTTGTGCCTCCATAGTTAATTACTTTTGAGGACTGTCTCATCACGACTTTATCTGGTGGCAGGATAATCTTATTACAGATGATGATCTTGTTAATTAATATCCCCAAAACAGGACAATCTCATTATTAGCCCCCTCCAGGATTTATCACCTATGAGCCAAGCTTTGACTGGATCCTAACTGCACACCATATTCCCATGTGTAGCTCCCTTGCCCTCGAGTTGATGATAGGCATATGAAGCAGCAGAGATGTACCTGTTTTGCGAATAACCAAGTCCATTCTAGCTTTGTGTGCAGAGTGCCTTCACCATCAATCCCCTGTTGATCTATAAAACAATGAACATCCATGAAAACTTCTTCATACTGTCCAACCAATATGATCAAGTGGTTAAACTGGTATTAGAATATTTCTAGATCCTAGGGTATGGTTTGTATTATATTCTATAGTGATGAAGGAAAGCACGCAAATTTTGCATTCTCATACTCTTTTCAGCATGTAGGTCTTTGGTGTAAGTCATATAGGGAAAGAATACTCCTATCTGCATAAACTGGTTTGGGTTAGACCAACCCCCTTTTACTCTTGTGTTAGGTTCTTTGAAAATGAAGATTCTGTTGCTCTGGGTTTAGGCTGTATTAGAGGAATCTCTTTGTCTTAGGCTTATATAGTGTGTGAGGTTTAGAAACAGTTACATGTTTTTATGATTTGTGCAATGCTCGCTGGATGTTGAGGCATATGCCCCAGACCCTACTGTCCACTTTCAGGCTTTTTTAGTTTCTCCGCAATGGCCTTATCATCTTTGAGTGCTCCTTTAGCATCTCGGTTGTCCAGTGGCCCCACTGGTTGTTTAGCCGGTTTTCCCCGCCACAGGGATGTTAAATTTAATTATATTATGGTCACTATTACCAAGCGGTCCAGCTATATTCACCTCTTGGACCTGATCCTGTGCTCCACTTAGGACTGAAAAGGGGACTAATGGTTAAGGCACAAGACTGGGAATTGCAAGACCTAGGCTTTTTTCTAAGCTATGCCACAGACTTCATGTGTGACCTTCAATACGACACTTAGGGCCAGCTTCTTTCCCCCTTACTCGTGCTGGGCCTGATTCTCCACTGAATTGTACCTTGTGGAGTAATTTATCTCTGTGAAAAGTGAGTGTAGAATACTATCATTTTGAACTGGTTGCATTTTGCACTCACTTTTCACAGGTGCAGTGGACTACACAAGGTGCAAGGAGGTGGAGTATTAGGCCTCTTGAGTAGTACCTGACTCCACAAGTCATTCTAATGTGAGTAAAGGTGTCAGAACTGGGCCCTTAACCTTTAAGTGTCTGTTTGCCTGTCTGTAAAATTAAGATGATAATAAAGGGATATTTTGAGGCTTCATTCATTAATGCTTTAAATACATTTGGGATTATCAGACAGAAGATATTCTGCATACATGTAAAATTACTTTATCATAACAAAGAGAATTTTCCCCCTCAGTTTGGGCCTTGGACCTCTGCAGATGATATTTCAGGCCATGGGCCAAATCTTGAGAGATGCTGAGCTCCCATAACTACCATTTATTTCAGTGTAAGCTGCAGGTGCCCAGTACTTCTTAGGATCTGATGCCATACAAGCTGCAATGGTTAGACACCATGTGGGAGAGTTAAAGAAGGAATTTCTACCTTGTGACGTGGAATTTATTTCCTCTGTGGTTCAAAGCCAGAAACATAACATTAGTTTAGTGTGTGCAATGTAATCAGTTTTAATCTAGAAGGTTTAGTTGGCAAGCAGAGGGTAAATCAAAAGCCAGAGGATAACTGCTGACTCTTAGAAATAAAACATATTAAGCTGGCTATCTGTGTTGTTACTAAGATTTCCAAACAACCCGTGTTTCCAGAAACATTGTGACCATCTAACAAACGGTTTGCTTCCAAATAGTTAGTCATCTTGCCTTTTGATCTTTTCTTTGTTCTGTTTAACTGAATCTATAAAAAAAATCTGTTAATATTTTAACAGGTAATTTACAGTAATTTAAACATTAGCAGGCATTTGTATTCTAATGTAAAAGCATCAGTTTAACTCTTAAAAGTATCTCATGTATGCTCTAACAATTTCAAAGTATGATCAAAAGCACTGGTCATTTTTAAAGTTTTGTAAATCATAAAAAGCAGAACTGTCAGAAATCAATTATTAAAGGTACCACAGAGAGAGAGACCACTGATTTGCTGCTCCCTAAAATCCATTTTAAAACTCCATTTCTGC
>NW_020672006.1:0-1186 GCF_002925995.2 Terrapene triunguis | reverse complement strand
TCTCCATCTCTGGAGATATTTAAGAGTAGGTTAGATAAATGTCTATCTGGGATGGTCTAGACAGTATTTGGTCCTGCCATGAGGGCAGGGGACTGGACTCGATGACCTCTCAAGGTCCCTTCCAGTCCTAGAATCTATGAATCCTGTTCCCTGTAACTCCCTCTGGGGGGGTTTCCCTTACAGCTGCTGCGATGCTGGGACTCCTCCCTGCGTTCCCCTGCCTGCTCTTCCTTTCCCTGCCGGGCCCCAGCTCTGGCTCCGATGACAACGGCACCGTGGTGCTCACCACCAGTGGCCCCATCCAGGGCAAGCGCCTCCAGGCCGGCTCCAGCACAGTGACGGCCTTCCTGGGCATCCCCTATGCTGAGCCTCCCGTGGGGGCCTTGCGCTTCCAGAAACCGCTTCCCCACCAGCCCTGGAGCCACGTCCTGGAGACCACCAGCTTCGGCAATGTCTGCCACCAGCCTCCGGTCACTGGTTACCCTCAGGCAGATGTCTGGACACCCAAAGCGCCGCAGTCCGAGGACTGCCTCTTCCTCAATGTCTGGGTGCCCCATCCCCATCCCAACGGTACGGCCCCCATCCTCGTCTGGATCCACGGTGGGGGGTTCTTCACAGGGGCAGCCTCCCTCGAGATCTATGACGGGCGCTTCTTAGCCGCCACCGAGAATGTGATCGTGGCCTCCATGAACTACCGGCTGGGGGCGCTGGGCTTCCTGTCCCTGCCCCCCGCCGCCCCGGGGAACGCCGGCCTGTGGGACCAGCGCCTGGCGCTGCACTGGCTGCAGGACAACGTGGCCGCCTTCGGAGGGGACCCGGCTCGTTTTCTGCTCTTCGGCCAGGGCACTGGGGCTGCGTCAGTCGGCTTCCATCTCCTCTCCCCGGGGAGCCGGCCCCTCTTCACCCGCGCCGTGCTGCAGAGCGGAGCCCCGAACGCACCATGGGCTTGGATTTCACTTGAAGAGGCCAAGGAGAGAGGCCAGAGATTGGGCCAGCTGCTGGGCTGCTCCGATGGTAACAGCACGGCCCTGGTGGGCTGCCTGCAGGGGAAGGAACCCAGGGAGTTCCCCAAACACGAGTTCTCCATCTTGAACCACAAGAAGGAACTGAAGCTGCCCTTTGTGCCGACACCAGACGGGGATTTCCTCCCTGATACACCACCAAGACTCCTGCAGGCCAGGCACGG
>NW_020672005.1:0-1159 GCF_002925995.2 Terrapene triunguis | reverse complement strand
GTAGGTTAGATAAATGTCTATCAGGGATGGTCTAGACAGTATTTGGTTCTGCCATGAGTGTAGGGAACTGGACTCGATGACCTCTCGAGGTCCCTTCCAGTCCTAGAGTCTATGAATCTATGAATAGGATCTATACTGTTAAGAGTGAATCAGGATTCTCCTTTAGCTTAGGGGCTTGTGGACTTGAAGCAAAAGACTCTGAGGATATGTCTACACAGCAGCTAGACACCTGCAGCTTGTGCCAGCTACTCGGGCTCTAGGACCCTGCAGGGTGGGAGGGGCCCAAGTGTCTACACAGCAAAGAAACAGCCCCGCAGCCCGAGCCCCGTGAGCCCGCGTCGGCTGGCACTGGCCTGGCGATCCCCTCTAGCCCTGTGGGTCTGTGATTCTGTCTGCGTGATGTAGGAGCGTGTATATCCCGGCCGCCTCAGACTGCTCTCTCTGGGGCGTGTCCATGGGATACACGGGAGGGGTTTATCATCCATCCCTGCAGACGTGTGGTTGTAAAACTGCCGTGTATCCGATGGCTTCAGCCCACGTGTGTGTGATCGCTTGCACGTACGGGGAGTGTGTGTGTAGTATATGTGCTCGTGTGTTTGCTCTCTCAGCTCACACGCTCTCTTGCTGCAGATACAGGGGGTACTTAGGGCTCCCTGTTCTCAATGGAGACCAGCCTGATTCGCCCCTTGCCCTGAACCGTGTGGAGCCGTTTCCTCCTGCACAGGGAGGGGTAAAGGGAGCTCTTGGCACTGGTGAAGTGACGACACGAGGTGCCAGGCAGACAGCGCGGTGCACGGTTCAGACGAGAAGTATCACCCGGCTGTGCAGGGAGGAGAGATCACGCGAGGGGGGGTATTGAGGGAGCATGTGAAAGGAGCGCGTGTGTGTTGGGGGCATGAGCCTGTGGTGTGTCTCTGGAGACAGGGCGACCACCCAGGGCTGACGGGTGTGGGCTGCTAGAGCAGCGCTGAGTGCGGGGAGCCCGGGGCTGGAGCCCCTGGCCAGCCAGGTCGGGGGTGGTCGATGCCGCCCGGAGCTGCCAGCCTGGTGTGGAGGCACGAGCCACAGGGCTTGCCCCTGCAGAGCCAGCAGGCCGGCCCCTGGGTCCCCCCGTCCCGTGGGCAATTTGCCCAGGGTGCTATTTTCCCTACGGCCGGCC
>NW_020672004.1:0-1427 GCF_002925995.2 Terrapene triunguis | reverse complement strand
GGTGATTGAAGTGTTCACGTACTGGCTTTTGTATGTTACCATTCCTGATGTCCAATTTGTGTCCATTTATTCTTTTACGTAGGGACTGTCCGGTTTGGCCAATATACAAGGCAGAGGGGCATTGCTGGCATATGATGGCATATATCACATTAGTAGACATGCAGGTGAATGAGTCCCTGATGGTGTGGCTCATGTGATTGGGTCCTCTGATGGTGTCGCTAGAATAGATATGGGGACAGAGTAGGCAACGAGGTTTGCTACAGAGATTGGTTCCTGGGTTAGTGTTTCTGTGGTGTGGTGTGTAGTTGCTGGTGAGTATTTGCTTCAGACTGGGGGGCTGTCTGTAAGCGAGGACTGGCCTTTCTCCCAGGCTCTGTGAGAGTGAGGGATCGTTTTCCAGGATAGGTTGTAGATCGTTGATGATGCGCTGGAGAGGTTTTAGCTGGGGGCTGTACGTGATGGCCAGTGGTGTTCTGTTATTTTCCTTGTTGGGCCTGTCCTGTAGTAGGTGATTTCTGGGTACCCGTCTCACTCTGTCAATCTGTTTCCTCACTTCCCCAGATGGGTATTGTAGTTTTAAGAATGCTTGATAAAGATCTTGTAGGTGTTTGTCTCTGTCTGAGGGATTAGAGCAAATTCGGTTGTATCTGAGGGCTTGGCTGTAGACAATGGATCGTGTGATATGGTCTGGATGAAAGCTGGAGGCACGTAGGTAAGTATAGTGGTCAGTAGGTTTCCGGTATAGGGTGGTGTTCATGTGACCATCACTTATTTGCACTGTAGTGTCCAGAAAGTGGATCTCTTGTGCGGACTGGTCCTGGCTGAGTTTGATGGTGGGGTGGAAATTGTTGAAATCCAGGTGTAATTCTTCAAGGACCTCCTTCCCATGGGTCCATATGAGCTTTGTGACTTTGTCCTCACCCACAACCATTTCAGATTTGGGGATAACTTATACCTTCAAGTCAGTGGCACTGCTATGGGTACCTGCATGGCCCCACAATATGCCAACATTTTTATTGCTGACTTAGAACAACGCTTCCTCAGCTCTTGTCCCCTAGCGCCCCTCCTCTAGTTGCGCTACATTGATGACAACTTCATCATATGGACCCACGGGAAGGAGGCCCTTGAAGAATTCCACCTGGATTTCAACAATTTCCACCCCACCAGGAACCGTGGCCAATGGGAGCTGGGGCGGGGGGAGCAGTGCCTGTGGGCGAGAGCAGCGTATGGAGCCTGCCTTATCGCCACTACACTGCTGACTGGGAGCCACCCGAGATAAGCCCATGCCCCAACCCCCTGCCCCAGCCCTGAGCCCCCCCAAACCTGAAGCCCGCTCCTGCATTCCAAACTCCTCATCCCTGGCCCCACCCCAAAGCCTGCACCCTCACCCCACACACCTCCTGCCCCAACCCGGAGAGCCCCCTCCT
>NW_020672003.1:0-4189 GCF_002925995.2 Terrapene triunguis | reverse complement strand
ATAATACAGCTCTGCAAAGCATTTAGAGGGGACAGTCTGTAGGACAGCTGTCATACAAAATAAAGATGCATTGACTTATACTGCATCAGATAATTTGAGGTGGGGGTATTCAATGAAAAAATAACCCCCTGTATAAGTTGCGGGGAAACACAGGGACATAAATAAAAATCATAACACTTCTTTATACTGGTATGTACTTTCATATGAGGATGACATTTACTAGTTTGTAAAAAGTACTATGTCACAAAACCCCATTATTATCACAACTTTACAGGTAGGTAAACCTAGGCAGAGGCAAGGAAAGTGACTTGCCTGTGGCTGTACAGTGAATCAGTAGTTGAGCTATGAACAGAATACAAGTCATGATTTCCCCATCCCCTGCTCTAATCATGGGTATGCACTCAGGGTACCATGAGTATGTACTCTAACCTAGATACTAGTATGTACTCAGGTTGCTAGCCTGCACTGAAGTCCATGCCACCATGTCTTCACTACTATTGTTACCCATACTTGCTAGATTAAAGCTAGTGTAGCTCTCTGCCTATGTACGCTACAATCACATCTTCATTTGCTGTATACACATACACACACTTCCTCACCATTATATGAGTCAAAGTGCATGTGGTCAAAATAGACCCTGCTATTCCCTATTATTATTCTGCCCACATTCTCCTTGCTCTGTAATCCTGCTAATGTTGTTTAATTGCACAGTTTGCCTTCTTACATTTTTAAGAGAGCATGTACAGCTGCTTGCATATTAAATAATTAGATTATACTCATGTGAAACCATTCCATGGAGGCCCAGGAATTAGGATCAGTGATCAGGTAGACATGTGTTCTAATTCCATCAATATTATCTGATTTACTAGAGATAGTAGTTTAGTATTAATTGCATATTTCTTTGGAGCTGTGTTGGTAATAATATGCCCCATAAAGATAGACTGAACATTTGCTCTCAGCTCTGGATAAGGGACAGCGCATAGCTGCGGCACACCAGAATGAGCCTTGGGAAAGAACTGTGACTCAGTCACACTCCTTCTGTGGTTCCCCTTTACTCCAGGGGGAAGTATGTTATGAAGCTATTTGCATGGTGCAACTTACTTCTCACCTTGCACTACTGCTCTGTTGACCAGTGTATTGTTGGAACAGGTATACGCTCATTATTTTACAAATATTTTTATGGAACCAAATTTTAAAAAAAATCCCACATTTCAGCACAATGAATGTGACATTCCTCTGGTGTTATCTGGACCGGTGAGCTGCTAGGTCACTCCAATTCTTGACTCTGGGAGCCAGCCTTATCCTGCTCTGGTGTGAGAACCCATGCTCCCAGGTTGCTCCCGCACAGCCTCTATCATGTAAGCTACTCCTAGCTATGTGAGTGGGCACTTTTGGCCAGCTGCTGCTTGGAGTGTGCAACCGAATGACACTAGCCAATATCTCTGGTCCCAGATGCAACCCTAGGAACCTCTGTCTTGCAGTGTCCAGTTAAGCACGCTGGATGCTGCAAGCTTATATGAGTTTGTCATTTTAACAAAGAAATTGATATGTACCGGGCTTGTTATCCCAAGGGGAGTCTCTGACACGTTTCAAACCAAATGCACTGCTTCAGGCGGAATAAACAAATTTATTAACTACAAAAGATATATTTTAATTTATAAGTCAAAGCACAAGAAGTCAGATTTGGTCAAATGAAATAAAAGCAAAACGCATTCTAAGCAGTAGCGTAGCTAGCGGGGTTCAGGGGAAGCGGCCGCTTCACCTGACCTGACATTCCCTAAAAGTGGCGCTCCGGCCCTGAGAGCATTGCCGGGGGTCTCGGTGCCCCGGACAGCGCTCTGGATGGGGAAGCGGTGTGGCCCTGAGCATACGCCGCTCCATCTTTCGGCGGCATTTCGGCACATGTGCAGGGCCGCCGAAATGCCACCAAAGAACCGGCGCCTTTTTTCGCCGCCGCTCCTCCTCGGCTGCAACCCTGGCTATGCCACTGATTCTAAGCTGACCTTAACACTTTCGGTGCCCTTACAAACTTAGATACTTCTCACCGCTGGCTGGCTGGTTGCCCTTCAGCCAGGCTCTCCCCTTTGATCAACACTTCAGTCGCTCGGTGGTGGTGTCTGTAGATGGAGGTGGAAGAAAGAGAGCATGGCAAATGTCTCTCCCTTTTATCCTGTTCTTTCTTTCCTCTTAGCTTTGCGGCCCCCCCCCCACTTCAGAGTCAGGTGAGCATTACTTCATCGTAGTCCCAAACTGACCAAGGGAAGGGGGGGTGACTCACTCGAGAGTCCAACAGATCCTTTGTCGTTGCCGAGGCCAGTGTCCTTTGTTCCTGTGAGGCTGGGCTGGGTTTGTCCCATACATGCCCTGATGAGGTGTGAACTGCTCCTGGAGAGTTTTGCCTGGGCTTGTTTTAAGCCATGAAGATACGTTTTCAGTCTCATAACTTTATACATGAAATTACAACCTATAACATTACTATGATCACAATACTCGGTGCATCATGAGCCTTCCAAAGACACCTGACATGACAAACTTTGCATTGGATACCACATAATCATATTGTAAGGATGAACGTGGGGGTGCAGGGTCTTCCCCTGAGGTATAGAGCATCACAGAATGTTTATAATAGGCAGCAGGCTTAAAACAAATAAAAGGAAGTATTTCTTCACACAACGCACAGTCAACCTGTGGAACTCCTTGCCAGAGGATGTTGTGAAGGCTAGGACCATAACAGGGTTCAAAAAAGAACTAGATAAATTCATGGAGGATAGGTCCATCAATGGCTATTAGCCAGGATGGGCAGGAATGGTGTCCTAGCCTCTGTTTGCCAGAAGCTGGGAATGAGCGACAGGGGATGGATCACTTGATTACCTGTTCTGTTCATTCCCTCTGGGGCACCTGGCACTGGCCACTGTCAGAAGACAAGGTACTGGGCTAGATGGACCTTTGCTCTGACCCAGTAGGGCCATTATTATTTTCAAGCCTTCCTGACTAAGCCATAACATAAGAATGTGATGTGGGGAGCTTAGGGTATTTCCAGAGGGAGCAAAATATTCTAGAAAGGAGCATTGAGTATAACCAAAGTAACCCCTTGGAAATCTGTTAGTGGAGGTAGCTGAGTCTGAGGCTTGCTCTGGAAGTCTAGTTGGAGTTTTGCTGAAGGAACTCAGGGAAGTGGAAGTTTGGGCTTTTTAGGCAGCCACCTTGGAGTTAGAACTTCAATTCAGGAAAGAATCATGTTTGCAAATGCAGATGACTCAGCACCAGGGAAATAAAAGAATAGGTGGCAAGTCTGTTAAACTGCTGAACATCCAGGTTACTTGATTAATATATTATGCACATGTGTATTAGTAATAGTTCGTTTCTTAGAAATCAGGCTAAGAATGGCCTTATTGCTAGGTGGAAAGACACTTCTTTGAATCCTACTAAAGAGTACTGCTGCAGGGATGTATGGTACCAGAAGTATGTGCCTAGCCTTGAATAGTAATAACTCAAACTGACACTGGTAGCAGTGGAGCAAGAAGACAACATTTTATCAAGTCCTATCTTCCAGCTCTTGTGGATGGCAGATGTCCAGGGCATTATAACCAGAATGGGAACACAAGTTATAGTGGACATAACAAGATATTATGCATGTGACTCAATGATCAAGGAAAAGCCCCATAATATCAAACTCTGTTTATAGGTGAATGGTCAAGAGAAAATGTGTTGTATGTCAGTTCCTCCAGGAATTACTTAGTGAATTCAACACTTCCCATCAGAGTTAACCAGAAGCTGATCTGAAATTTATTTTGTAAATCATTCATACCAATCTGAGCAATAGAGTGTGCTAGTTAGTACCAGCCAAGAAGCATGGCAATAATGCATAAACCTACCCCATACAAATTGTTTTATTGATATCAGGTTTATGAGAAATTAAATCATGTTAACCATTTAACATTTCTAACCTAGCCAAAAGGAAAATGTCATTAGGGTTGGTGAGGGACAATCTACAAATCCACTTTAATTCCAGCTCAATCTTAAGTCAGTATTGTCAAGTCAACAAGGAAAACAGTCTGAGTGTAAATGGAACACTGTGTGGAACGGAAGAGTAATTTTTTTTGGTACTAATTTATTATAATAGTAACTTTGAGTGGAAGAAGGCTACTGAATTCTGCATAGAGAAATAACAAACTTCTGAGATAAAATA
>NW_020672002.1:0-2148 GCF_002925995.2 Terrapene triunguis | reverse complement strand
GGGGAGGGGCCAGGGGCGAGCCTCCTGGGCCAGGAGCTATGGGGCCGGGCAGGAGGGTCCCGCGGGCTGCATGTGGCCCGCAGGCCATAGTTTGCACACCCCAGCTTTAAATGAAAGGAAATGCAATAATTATTCATAGTTTTACAAATGACACCATTCTGGCTTTCTAACCAGTGAACTGAGCGACAAGGTGGGTGAGGTAATATCTTTCATTGGAACAACTTCTGTTGGTGATATAAACAGTAAACCGTGCAACGAAAAGCTACACTGTAAGCTCCTGAGTTTGGCCACACTTACAACAAAATAAAAGTAGGACATTAGAAAAAGGCTAATTAAAAAGTTGCAAAGAACGTGCTACCTTATAAGTTGTGATCTCTCAGGAGTAAGATCTGCAGCCTTTGCAGTGCGCTGGTGCAGTTTCAGTGCATCTTCTGTGCAGAAGCTTGGATTGCTAAGCCAGTCCAATTCTGCAAGTAGAGAAAAATGTGAGATCTACAAAAATTTGCCTGCTGTGCTCTTTAAAGTTGCAGATTCATCTAGTCAGCAGACAACCTAATTCACAGCAAACATCACTAAAGTCATTTATAAGAGGCAAGGACAGTTGAAAGCAATCCATGAAATTTTCACTTAGCAGAGCACTGAGTTTTAGCACATTGTAAAACATTTTTAGGACCTGGAATCCTCCCATGACATCAATGTACATTTTAAGTAAAATGCTACAAAACAATATTTAAAAGTGTAAACCGAAAAGCAAAGAGTTTCACATACTCTAGAACTCCCTATATGGTGAATGTCAAAACCAGAGTGACTGTGGGTTTTAATGCCCCAAACAACAGACAGGTAGTTACTAAAATAAAAAAAAAAATACCAGAGGACTTCAAAAGGAATGTATTGCTCTCAGTGTGAACAATGTTTATTATAATGCATAAATACCTGTATTATTCAGATAGAGCTTTCCCTAAACAATATTTCAATACAAAACTCTCAACCACCATTCCTATACAGACATTATTTTATCTTAAAAAATTCTGAAAAACAATAAGATTGTGCTACACATAAATAAATAAATAACACTTTGTATTTATTTCCTTCAAGTATATCAAAGCACTTCATGTATACTAACTAATTATGCCTCATAATACTAATCTGTGTGAAAAGTAATTTTAAACTCATTTTACAGATAGGGACACTCAGCAAGTTTAAGTTACTTATACAAGTTCACATAGCAGAGCCAGAATTAGAACCCCAAATCCTAGACTCGCCCTCCTCTAACCACTAACATACCATTACCCCTTTATCAAATGAAAGCAAAGACACTCACATTTAATTCTGATATACTAATATGAATTTTAAGTGATTACTTCTCCAAAATTTTGCTTATGTCACATTTTCTGGATGGTGGTAGGATATGGAAGTGGGTTCACTTCCCAGGCATTTTATTGCTGGAGATCTCTCCATGAATACCATCTCTTTGTGTTTAAAAATTCATCTGTTCAGGCTACTTAATCATGGCACAAGTAAAAATTATGGCAATCAAAATTATCTCCACAACAACAGAATGGTAAAAGAGAGTGGATATTGACTTCTTTTGGAGAATAAAGAGAAGGAAATGAACTATTCAAAAACATAGACCTATTTTCATAAACATTCAGAATAGTAAAAGAGATGAGGAAGAATACAAAAAATATTTATTCCAGCGTTTCAGAATCATGAAAAATAGCTAGTGGAGGCACAAAATCTGTTGCCATGATGCTTGTGGTGGTGGTGATAATAAAGGGAGGGGGGGACTTCCGATTCCTTCCCTCCTCCTCTCTCTCCTCCTTCAAAATGCAATTCTTCCAGGAGTACTTCCTTACAATTCCACATCAAAACCTTCTCTTCTGTCTCACTTCCCTGAACTGTTGTCCTGTATCTTGTCCATCTTAGGGCCTTACATGAACAAGGTTCACTCATTCAAGTAAGACTTGCCAGAAGTCAATAAGGTTTGATTGTAAGTGAAGGTTTCCTTGTTGGCCTGAATCTGCAAGCCTACCATACACAGTTCCTCAGAAGCCCTCAATGTGTGGGACTCAAGGTGGATAAAACTCAATGATTTAAAAAGAAAAAAAATCTGATTTTTAATTACAATCAGATTTCTTTGATTTTGAT
>NW_020672001.1:0-1361 GCF_002925995.2 Terrapene triunguis | reverse complement strand
GGAAAAGGTGGACACTGTGTTTCTTGGATCATCTACTGAGGGGGGCCGAGACTCTCTGGGCACAAGAAGTCGAGTTCCCAGCAAGATGTGAGACTTAATTCTCTGGAGCCAGGTGCAGAACTTTGGCAGGAAGGCTCAGGCATGGGGGATTGGGGTGCAGTGGACGGACTGGCTGTCTGGGTGTGGAGATTTAGTGACCCTGAGGTGCAGGAGGGAGGAAGAGGAGGAGGAATTGGCAGTGGCCGTGGAGAAAAAGAGGAGGGGTAGAGGCTCTTAGCAAGCCGGGCTAGCTCAGTCAGTCAGCAGAGCATCAGGCTCTTTATGGAAGGGGCCAGGGTTTGAGCTGCTGTCCAGGAACTCAGCTTTTAAGTTGCCTTGTGTGCCAGTAGCCAAATGATTCCTGGTGGTGTCCAGAGCCATGTGTGAAACAGGAAGGCTGAGACTTGTGGCACCTGCTCTTTGGCAGGGATCCTGGTAGCTCAGACTCAGGGAAGGCGTCTGCACTCAGAGGTGCTGACTTTGAGAGTTCCCGGGGGTTGCTTGACCCCTGCTCTGCCTCAAGCCCTGCCCCCAAGCCCCCACCCCTGTCCATTCTCTTCCTCTCCCCACTCCTCCAGCATCCTGGATTACTGACAGGCGGGAGGCGCTGAAGGAGAAGAGGAGGAGTTGTCAGCCAGGCCTGCTAGCAGGTGGGAGGTAGAGGTGCGGAGCTGGATGCCAGTGCTTGCTGGACACCTATTTTTTTTTTCTGTTGGTGCTGCAGCCCCATAGCATCTATGGAGTCGGCACCTCTGGCTGCACTGACTCGGCTCCTTTCACACTCTAGAGAGAGAAGCAGCAGACAGGGTTATGGCTGATCTATGGGGCACTAGGTGAGTGGCAGAGGCTTCAGGTGCTGAGAGTTTGCCTGACACCTTGGGGACACAGTGTGAGGTGGTGTCCCAGGGATCTCTATGAAAGGAGCAGAACAGGATTTATTTGGGGGTGGGGAGAGAATTGAGAGTGTCTCAGGGGTTTGTACAGAGGTATTGCCCAGGTTAGAGACTGGCTAAAACACCAGCCTCGCTGCGAGCAGGATTCAAACCTGCGCAGGGAAACCCTATTAGATTTCAACTCCAACACCTTAACCACTCGGCCATCACAGCTGTGAGCACAACACTAGCCTCGTGCCCGAGAAACTAGTAAATAATCACAATGCCCAGTCTTGAAGTCATCTGAAATCCAGAATTCACACAGCAAACCTGGCTCCCAAAGCACAGAGGGGATTTGGAGTTTGTTCTCTTTGCTTAGCCATGTGCAGTCGCACAGAGAGCGCTTTTAAAAGTCTCCCCTCCCACAGAGCAGGAATGGGAAATGATTCT
>NW_020672000.1:0-1144 GCF_002925995.2 Terrapene triunguis | reverse complement strand
CAGCTCTGAGCCGGGGACAGGGACAGGAATCCCAACAGCTTCCCTTCGTATTTCACAGCAGCCTCAGTCTAGTGGGGTCCCACTCCAGCATTGGGAGCCTTGAAAATGTTCCCAGCCCTGTGCAAGGGGGTTATATCCTGTTTGAGAAACGGGGAATGTCCCATCTCCCCTCCCCCATTACCAACGGGCCCACTCAGAAAATCAGCAGGTTTATCACACCCTGTCTCCTCCCTGCACCTGCCCAGGAGCTCCCTGAAAATCCCCTACCTGAGCTGGCTCCATCACAGACATTTCCCTTCCCTGTCTACTGGAAGACGGGCCCATCTGGAGCGAAATGTGGACGTGATTCTTCAGCCTGTCGGGGCGATTGGGAAGGTTACAGAAGGGGCTTCAGTCCATGTCACCCCCCGATTCCACCCCAGACTCTTCAGACCCTCCCAGTAACAGTATCTCTGATCCAAATGCTAGAAAAAAAGCAGAACTAAAGGGGCCACTTTCGGGGATTTTTCCACACTGCCGTGTAAACTCCTCTCCCTTAGGAGCAGCAGGAGACCTCTGATGGCATCACCTAAAGAATGAGCTGCCCTGGACTCCTGCAGCAGCCCCCAGGGACAGGCAGGCAGAGGCTGATCCCATTGGCCCATCCACACTCCCTGCCTGCCAAAGCCAGCAGTGACTCTGATGTGGCTGAGATGTGAATCGTGTCCAGACATCAGACCAGGGCCTGGGCGACCGCAAAAGTCATGAGAGACAGACCCCACCAGCACGGGTGTGTCTGACAATAACACACTGGAAGCAGGGAGTGAGTGTGGGGGCTGGGTTTTTGCCTCTGTCCCAGTCTCCCCACACCCCCCCTTTCCTCGCAGTGCCCCCACTCACATCTTCCCCCATTCCAGCCTCGCTCCCCTCAGCCCCGTCAATCCCACCGCATCGCCCCATCTTCCCTTCAGTGAGTTCCGGCCCCCAACCCAGCCTGCCCCCTGCATCCCCAGCACCCGCCTCCTGCGCCCTCCGCCCCCGCCTGCCCTCACCCCCCTGCACCTCTTTATCCTCCTCCCCCTGCAGCCCGGGTAGGACGGGGGGGACACAGCTCCCTCGGGGGTGGGTTGTTTCTCTTACCTTCCCTCCGAGTGGGGCCCATCTT
>NW_020671999.1:0-1545 GCF_002925995.2 Terrapene triunguis | reverse complement strand
AAGACTAACAGATTTATTTGGGCATAAGCTTTTGTGGGTAAAAAAAAACATTTCTTCAGATGCATGCATTTTACCCATGAAAGCTTATGCCCAAATAAATCTGTTAGTCTTTAAGGTGCCACCGGACTCCTTGTTGTTTTTGTGGATACAGACTAACATGGCTACCCCTCTGATACTATTAATGGCATTTTAGCTATTGACTTCAATGGGCTTTGGATCAGGCCTTATATGCTGAATGTCACCCTAAGCCTGATTATTAGCTGCATTCACAAGATACTGGTTAAGTTATTGGGGTTGAGGACATTTGTAACAGGGTGTCAACTTCCAGGGCCTTACATAAGAACATAGGGCTCTTTTGTAGTCTTACCATGCTGGCACCTCATAGAGATGTAGTGAGTCAGCAAAAATAGCTCTTCTACGGAGAAGAGGTGAGTTATACTAGTTGCAACCAAACCCTAAAATGATTTGAGTGTTTCTATAAACAGAAGGAATTGGACATAGTGATAGAACATTGGAAATTCCATACTGGATCTGACCCAGCATTCATCTAGTCCAGTGAGGCCAACAGCAAGATGCTTCAGAGGAAGGTGTAAGGACCCCACAGTAGCAGATGTGGAATTGTTCCCCCACCCCCAGGGTATTTTAGCCTGATCTCTAATAGTTAGAGATTGGTGATTGGGTGGGAGAGGGGTGCTTCAGAGCTACAGCATCATAAATAAACAAACATCCTTGAAAAGTTGTATGACACTGATTTTTTTTCCAATCAGCAAAAGAAATGCTTCTGTACCTCGTGCACCTGACAAACATTTACAGTATCATGTAGGTCTGATGAAGGCCACATAATGGTCAGTAGTGTAAAATCCCTCTCTGGAGTAAGGGAAGGGCCTTTGCCTTCCCCTCCCCCAAGGTACTACTACTACTACTTGTCATTTATATTATTATTTTACAAACACTGAAGTTTCAGTTTGGCAAAACACTGAAGCATATGCATGACTTTCAGGTCCCCTGAAGTCATATAGTTACAAGTATGATTTGCTGGCTCAGGGCATGACTTATTCCTCACAACAGCCCGGTGATGCAGGTAAGTAAATATTATTAATTCTGTTTTACAGATAGGATAACTGAGACTGAGAGATTAAGTGACCTTCTCAAGATCAAAGAAGTGATCATAGCCAGGATTAGACTTTAGGAGCTCCTGGATCCCAGTTCTGTGCTGAGATCACTAGATAAGACGTCTCTGTCATCTGGCACAATTTACCTCTATCCTTGTTGCAGAATACTTAGGATGACTAAGACAGCCTAGCAATGAGGGAATCTGGTGAGATCTTTTAACAGGACTAGAACTTTAAAGGGAAGACAAGAGTTTTCTCTATATATCTTTTTTGTTGATCATACTTGGCTTTGAAACAGATGAGCTCTAGTGAATGCATGAGCAGAGCATTAGGGGTTTCTGTGACCAACCTGAGAGAAAGGTAACACTGCTCTACAGTGTTGCTGTATGCTTCTGAAATAAATGTAGTCAAACTTTACTAATTCTGGGTCACT
>NW_020671998.1:0-1292 GCF_002925995.2 Terrapene triunguis | reverse complement strand
TATTCCATCACTGCTACAAGCCTGAACCAAGAACTTTATATTACTGTGTGTAATTGGTTACCTTAACCAATTTTTGCTCTCATCTATATTCTTTCTTTCTATGAATAAACCTTTAGATTTTTGGTTCTAAAGGATTGGCAAGAGCGTGATATGTGGGTAAGATGTGATTTGTATATTGACCTGGGTCTGCGGCTTGGCCCTTTGAGATCAGGAAAACCTTTTTTCTTTTACTGGGACATTAGTTTTCATAATCATTCATCCCCATAAGGAGTGGTGCTGGTGGTGATACTGGGAAACTGGAGTGTCTGAGGAAATTGCTTATACAACTTCTGGTTAGCCAGTGGGATAAAACCGAAGTCCTCGCTGTTTGGCTGGTTTGGTGCATTAGTAATAAAGGACACAGCCGTGGGCTGTGACTGCCCTGCTCCAAGCAATTTGTCCTGAACTGATACTCTCAGTGGTGTCCCGCCAGAGGCCACATTGTTACAGCAGGTCAGCCCAGTCCCCAGGCTGCTCTAAACTCTGCTGTGGTAGGGTGAGAACAAGCCAGTGACTCAAACCCCTGTAACTGGCTCCTTGCCATCCTCAGTCTCTACAGCGCAGGGGGGAGCTCTGCTGGCACAGCAAAGAATCCAGCAGGCCTGTCACCACTCATGTGACTGGAAGGCTGGTTCTGTGCTCCAGACACTGCTCTGTGACTCAGGACTACTGAATTTGATTCCCTTTCCATGTGTAACCGTGGCCAAGCCATTGGCTTTCTTTGAGCCTCTACACAGATGGATAATAGCCCTGCCCTGCCTCACAGCAGTGGCAGGAGGATAAATACATTCCAGCTTCTCAGATACTCTGAGACCCAAAGATCAGGGCTATCTCAGGGTTCCACAGAGCAACACCTCTGACATTGGTCTATAAAAGTCTTCTTATCACAGCCTCCTGTGACAGCTGCTTCTGGGAAGCCCTGTGATTCCAGCACCTTTGTGTCTGTGGCAGATGTGGGGGTGCTCGGGGCTGAGAGTGAGGGGTAAGTATTGGATTTCTGAGGGGAGTGATTGAGTGTCACAGAGATGCCAGGAGCTTCAGCACAGTCACCTGATCAGTATTTGCAACCCGTTGAGGCTTAATGGGTCTAACTGCCAAACAATGGAGCAAGTGTCACTGGGGCCTCATCTTAGAAGTCTGGCTGAGAGGAAGCAGTCTCAGGACAAAGGTCAGTCATGGACATGGCTGAGTACTATGGTGGTTGCTCCCAGGCTCACACAGGTTTCAGCAAAGGCTGCTTCCACAAGAAAGGG
>NW_020671997.1:0-5595 GCF_002925995.2 Terrapene triunguis | reverse complement strand
CCGAATTCATGTTATATCGGGTCGCGTTATATCGAGGTAGAGGTGTAATATATATATTTAGAGAACAAACAGCTACAGTAAGTAATTCTCACTTCTTTGAAAAATCTCATCATACAAGACTCTCACTGTCCACAACTACAAAATTCCAGTGCTGTTGCTGGGAGGTGGGGGTGGGGAAGGTAAAATGTAATCACACTAGAGATGCTGCAGAAGGCAGGAAGAATTAAAGCAAGGTAATATGCCTTAAACATTAATAACAAAACATCCGGAATTTGTATGAACAGGAAAATTACAACAAATTGGTGAATGTGCCAACCTTGAAAGAAGGTTTTGTAACAATGATGGACCACATCTTTACTCCTGTTCTGAGGAAGAGCCTAAGGAATATTGCTTAGTGGAAGTGTATAGAGAACTCTGTAGGAATTGCCTTACTAATAGCACACTTGCATCATACAGAATGGGATTTGACATGACCTTCACATTCTAGGCCTGGCAAGATGCAGCAATGAGAAATTTAATCAGACAGCCATTTGGACATGGTTCTCTTGTAGACAGTGGAACCTACTGAATTTGCGTCAAAAGGAAAAGCAGTGTTGACTTTTCCAAGGGCTTTACTCCACTCCAGAAAAAGCCATCTGACATATAGGTATGAAAAATGGCGTTACTGAGAAAGTCATTAAAAACTGGGACAAAATGCGCAAAGAACAACTCATTAAGGTGAAACTCTGAGATCACTTTAGGAGATAATTTAGGAAGCACCTGTAGCTCCATCTTACCTTTGGAAAGGTGGATCAGACACTATAGCCTGAAGCTCAATAATCCTGCCAATGTAGGTCATAGTTACAAGAACATTGACCTCCCTTATAAGAAATGGCAGCTAACAGGTATCAAATTGCTCAGAAGGGGTTTTAATCAGCACAGGCAGGATACTGGTAATATGCCTCAGTTAGATTGTAAGCGCTTTGGGACATGGACTGTGTCTTACTCTGTGTTTGTACAGTGCCAAGCAGAACAGGGACCCAATCTCAGTTGTGGCTCAAGGCACTACTGTAATAGAAATAATAATAGAGCAACAGCAATAGGGGCTTTTAAAAAGATGTCAGTTATTTCCTTGTTTTACAAAACTGAAGTTGTTTGTTGGATGCCTGCAACTGCAGAGCTGAAAGTGCAATGTCCATCATTATAGAAGACTGTCACAGGGGAGCTGGTCCCTGTAGATAGACTGGACCAGAGCAGATGAGCCCAATCCAGCTAATTAAAGACGATTGGGCTACACCTGGGCTTATAAAGGGCTGCTAGTGGGCACCTGGGGCAGGAAGGACTGAGACAAGCTGAGCCTTGGAAAGGGAAAGCCACACTGGAGTGGAGCTAGCTCCTGTGATTGGTCCCTGTAACAAGGGGTCAGGGGCTTAGGGCAGCAGGTTGCCCCAGGAAGGGAGCAGAGCGGACAGACTGGGAAGTTGCCAAGAGATGGAGTACCAGAGACCAGGGAGAGGTGGCCCAGAAGCCTGGGGCCAAGGATGGAGTTAAAAGATTATTTTCTGTTTGTTTGCTAACCTCTGTTAAAGAAATAAACTTCCCCACCAAGGACACATGCTTTGGAGATGGGGAAGAAGCCTGGCCAAATGACATGGGCAAAAAGACTAAGAACAAATATGTAGTATCCATCTTTGATGGAAGCATTTGTGCACAGACAAAGTGTTGGAAGCCCTGAAAGGCGAGTAGCTCATAAGATCTGCAGTAACAATTTATCTATAAAACTAAAAAACAGCTCTACATTAAAGAAAAGTATTAAAAGGACAATGTCACGGCACATCTGTGGTACCATAACAGAGTTAAAGAGGAAAAAACATTGAGGGGGAAAAGTAGCATATCATTTACCATTAACTCCATACCAGATATTAATATCCAATGGCAGAAAGTAACAAGCAAATTTAAAAAAAAAAATCTGTTGACTACATTGAATACTGACAATCTGAAATGGCAAGCTGTATTTCTGCTATAGTATCTGCATGAGGTGGCAAATGACATTTCCAATTCACTTTCCAACAGGACAGGAGACAGTAATAAAGATCCCTTTGAAAATGCCTTTAGCAAGCTGTCTGACCATGTCCCTCTGAAAAAGAATGTGGTATGTAAAACATTTGTCTTCAGGCAAGTGAGACAAGAACCAGATGAAACACAGACTGATTTTTATGGCAACTAACACTCATGTGAGTTTTCTGACTTGGATTGTGAGATCATTTAGCAAACAGTTCAATGTTGTTCATCAACCAAACTTTGCGGAACAACTCTCAGCAAGCCAAAGCTCATGCTGGGCAACCTTATGGACCTTTTGTGAGCTATGGAAGAGGCCAAATCATGGCGCTTGAGCGTGGAAAACAAAGTATAATCCGTTCATATTCTAGAGTCACAAAAATTTATAGTTCCAGCAGGCCATGTCTCAAGCAGTAAGCATGCATTTCGAAACACTTGCAGAAGATGCAATGGATCACACCCCCACCCAAGAGGACACTATGCTTGCACAGCATTTTGAAAAAGGAATATCATAAATGCAATAAGAAAAAAGAATCATGTGGTAATGCCTATCCCAACTGACAGAATTCAAATACAAGTCATGGAAAGGGAAAGCCCTCTGGAGACATGTGGCCAAGAGGGGCAGACGTTCTGAAAAAGCTGAATGAAGAGATATTGCACATAAATCTCCGTGTGTCCTGCTCCACTGTCATGCTACATGAGACGAGTAGATCCTCCTTCTGAACACTAAGTAATTTTTAGGGGATGTCATACACATCCATGGGACCAGTACTGATGTAAGTGCTGCTAACGGTCAGGATGCCTAGCTGGAAATCTTGACCCTGGATCCCTCAATACCAAAGTCTTCAAGGTCTTTTGGGCCCACCTTGTGTCAGCTTGACACGACAGATTGGAGAAGACCAGAAGAGATTTTAAGTGCTCTGTGAAAGAATACATAGTTCACAGAGACTTCTGTAAGAAAACTTACCTGTGAGCCCGTCAGAATCTACTCTGTGGCACAGGCTAGAGCATTCATGCCTGCACATCACGTGAAAGACATTCTTGAAGCTGCCAGGTCGCTTCTCCTCTGTCCCTGAGAAATAAAAGGGGCTACAGGAAGAAGAAAAAAAGGCACAAACATGCAATTCAGCAGCAAAAGTGTCAAAGTAAGAAAGTCCAAGCCCTTTAATGCAACAGACGCTGCTACAAAGCTTGAAGCCTCAATTTTTTGACAATTGAGACAGTGCTAATGGAGCTCATTCAGGAAACTTTAAAAATAAATAGAAACCCAACTGCCCAGTTGAAACACTCAACAGCACTGTGGAAAACATCAGTTGGAAGCAAAATGAGGTCTTGAAGATGAAATGGGTTGCAGTGCAGTTGAGAAACCATTTGCAGCTACCAAGATGAGCTTCTTCCCTGATAAAATAGAACTGGTAGCTAAACACTATGGGGGCACATAGATTCCAATGCCTAGTTTACCTCACAATAAAACTAAAGAGCCTTGTCTCCACTGCGTTTTTACGGAGGGATAGCTCATGTTAGTTACCCAGATGTAAAAATGCACCTTTCCTTAGCAGTGAAGACAAGGTAGTTGTCATAAGGATGCCACAGCAATGGTATAGAATAAATTAAATACATCAGTAGCCCTGCTCTGGATGTAGATAGCCAGGTAGTGAATTGCCCTGCTTGCCCAAATGGAAAATAGAATCACTGTATCCCCCAAAATACCTATTTACAAATTTCTAGTTTTTCATAATTTGGTTTCAAATGAGAGAGAACACTGAACTAACTGTAGCTGAGGCCTGGCCTGACATGAGTAACTAACACATGCAAGGAGGCCTCATTTCTTGGAGGACAGAATTAGGGAGGTCAAGAGATAGGTCAGTAGGCTAAATAGACAGAATATCTGAGCCAGCTAAAATAAGAGGGAATATTTTACTAACAATGGACAAATTAGGAATGCAAAGAGGAGGTCAAATATGGACGATACACAGAAAGAACATGCTGCACACGTGTTGGTTCCAGCAAAGTGACCACGCCAATCCAAAAATGTGTGATGCAATGTACAGTAAATGCATTGAGACGTGTAAATGTATACAAAGGGAGAGCGTTTCTCTGTAACTTTGGATGTGTGGTTCGCCTTATACTCACCCCCTATGTTCAACTCTGATCAGCTCTGAAGGGCCATAATCCATTTAATGTGGATGTAAGATCTTAACTGCAGTTTCTGCTAAGAACTTTTCATATAGGCCCGGAGTCCACAGCTTGGCCTGGGCCCTGGGGGCTGGCTAACAGAGAACAATACATAGCTAAGAGAAAGCTGGTGTAAACAGATAACTTTGTGTGTTTCAAGTCAGTGAGCGGAGTCAGCATAATTCTGAATGTAATTGGGCGTCCTTATCGTGAGTTATAGACACATGAAGTGCTGAGAAAGGCCTCACGGTTACTCCCTAATGCAGGGAGGAGATAGTGGTACAATACCCCTCAGATCCCAGACAGAGTTCACGGAGAGGCCTAATATGCTTGACATTAGTTATGACACCCTCCCCTCACAGATGTATGCCAGTCCTCGCCCACAGAAATGCAAGGGTAAACTTATAAACTATTGTGTACTAATTACTGCTTTTTTGCTTTAAATCTCCAGGAATGTACCTGTTGGTCAACTGGGAGAGCTGCTACCTCATTCCCCTGGATCCCAAAATTAGGATTTAACCTATACACTTTAATAGACATAGTTTGGGGGTAATTATCTGTATGCCAGCAATATGTTAATTTGAGCCTTGGGCGGAGCCATTATGTAATCTTTTAGACCATTGGCTTATTGTGCTTATCTTGTCTTGCTGCTAGAACCTATCCAGGGGCTTGGGAAAACCCATCCCCGTTGCTTCTCTCCGCCCAATGAGCACCCTATATAATCTATTGTAATTAATTGTTCTGCAGTGTCTCTGAGCCTAATAAGCAAGGTGACACTCCGCCAGCACTGTGTGTAATAAACTCCTGTGCTTGACTCTACACGGTGTGGATTTATGTTCCTTCAGGCTCAGCATAGTTTTGTTGCATACCAAGTAAAGGATACCTAAGTGACGAAATCAGAAATCAAACTGAGTTTTTTGGATCCCAGAGAACTGGATGAAGTGTTCTCCCAGGACTGGACAAGGTGTTCTGAATAAGCCAAGTGGAAAAGGTCTCAGCAGGAATCCCAACACTAACAGAATTTTTCTGTAAGTGGGTGTTGTCTGAGCAGGTGGGTAGAAGCAGCTTCATTGCTTCTGTATGAAGTGCTGGTTTTTTGTTTGTTCACCTCTCAAATTTCAAGTTCTGTCTTCACTGAGCTTCTGTGTTAGTGATTCAATTAACGAATCAAACAGAATATATGTGAGCAGAGAAAACAGAAGACAGCCTTGCTACATCCCCTAGTCCAGACTGAATCCACTACATGTTGATGCTTATCTTTTGCTTTACACTACCACTGAACCTGCCCAAACAACAAATTTGATGTCATTTTTACAACCAAGCAATTCCTTTTCCACCTATATACCTCTTTCTCAGCGTCTAAACATAACAAAGGTGCAGTTA
>NW_020671996.1:0-4034 GCF_002925995.2 Terrapene triunguis | reverse complement strand
TGATGGCCTTTGACCGCTTTATTGCGATCTGTAACCCACTGAGATATACCTCCATCTTAACCCTGCCGATAATAGCCAAGATGGCATTGGTGTTTGTGCTAAGAGGGGTGGCCGTAGCATTACCATTCCCCTTTCTCCTGAAACGGTTCAGATACTGTCGAGAAAATGTCCTCTCCCATTCCTACTGCCTTCACCAGGACGTCATGAAGTTGGCTTGTTCGGATATCACAGTCAACACCATCTATGGCATGTTTACTACAGTCTTCACACTGGGGTTGGACTCGCTGCTCATATTCCTCTCTTATGTGATGATCCTCAAAACAGTGCTGAGCATCGCGTCCCACATGGAGTGCCTCAGGGCCCTGAACACCTGCGTCTCTCACCTCTGCGCCGTCCTGCTCTTCTACATACCAGACATTGGCCTGGCTGTGATACACAGATTCGGGAATAGCTCTTCTCACTTATTTAAGATTCTCCTGGGCTACGTCTACCTGCTGGTGCCCCCCCTGATAAATCCAATTGTGTACAGCGTTAAAAGCAAACATCTTCGTGTGAGGATAATCAGGGCGTTCGTCAAGTGAAGGGTCAGTTCATCACCCAACTCCAGCGCCTGTGACACAGGAGACAAAAAACATGAGTGATGGCCATGGCCAGATATTTCATCCTGGTTCCTTTTCCCTTGAGGCTCCTCCCTTTGCCTCATCTCTTCCCCTAGGGCCCCACCCCTACTACTCCCCTCTACCGAGATTCTGCTCCCTCTTCTGGCTGGAAGCCAGAGTTGGGCCATGGCAAGAGCTGGCCAGAGATTCACAGCCACTGTGAGGTGCCCCAGACCCTGCACAGTTTACCCCCCAGCATGTACAAGCCAGGGAAAGTGGACAGTCCGGGGTTCCTCACAGCAACCTGTGCTCCCGGAGCAGCTCTTACCAGGGCCTGACTCTGGCCTAGCTGGAAGGCGGAGCATTGGGGAAAGTGGAGAAGCAGGGGGGAGGGCTTAGTGGGAAGAGATGCGATACAGGATGGTGCTCCAGGGGATGTGGCAAGTCTGAAACAAATCTCACCCCAGCAAGCAAGATGGTGGGGATGTTCCTGAGTAAAGGAGGAAGATGGGGCTGGAGAGCCTGTGTTTTGGAGAAGACTAAATTAATGTGACCTCACGAAGGGGGCTCCTCTTTTAAGTCTCCCAGGCTGCGAGTAAGTCACTGCAAGGATCACAGAGGGAAGGTCAATGTGCCTGCAGGGCCACCTCAGGCCCGAAGGAGGCACCGTGGGGTGGCATCTGTCCTCAGGGACTTGGCCAGAGTGTGCTGTGCTCTAGGAAGCTGTTACCAATTAGCATATGTGTGACATTAGTGACATGAACTGTAACCGTATTGATCATTGTTGCAACCAAAGTCCTATAGTGGCACCAAATATTGTACAAAGGTTGTCGTGTAAGGTGTCTGTGAAAAGGTTGTGATTTGCTGGTTATGATTATGCTATCTGTATGCATGTATCATTTTGTATTTAAAGTTATAAGAAATTGTTCTATACTGTCTATATTTCAAGTTTGTGCTATATTTCTGGGTGAGACCCCAGACAATTTGGCATCAGCACTGCCTAGCCTGTTTGATGGCCCATTAAGGACCATCAGCTATATAACTGACCCATTGAGAGAAGGCAGATACGCCTTGTGACTCAGCAAGGCGTGCAGAGACATGCCTATGGACAGAACTCTAAGGCTTCCAAGCCATGTGCTGGGCAGCTTGTGTCTGGAACAAAGAAAGCAGAGGCCACATGGCAAGAAACTATAGAAGGCTGCTGCATCTCCTCCATCTTGTCTGCTTCTTACTTCTGGAGGAACTTTGCTACAAACTGAAGCTCTGAACAAAGGACTGAATGACCCATCCCAGCTGTGGATGTACTCCAGAGACTTGATTTGAGCCTGCAGTTTATTCCATCACTGCTACAAGCCTGAACCAAGAACTTTGCCATTACTGTATGTAATTTTATCTCTCATCTATATTTCTTTCTTTTATGAATAAACTTTTAGGTTTTAGATTCTAAAGGATTGGCAACAGTGTGATTTGTGGGTAAGATCTGACTTGTATATTGACCTGGGTCTGGGGCTTGGTCCTTTGGGATCGGGAGAACCGTTTTCTTTTACTGGGGCACCGGGTTTCATAACCATTCATCCCCATAAGGAGTGGTGCTGGTGGTGATACTGGGAAACTGGAGTGTATGAGGGAATTGCTTGTATGACTTCCGGTTAGCCAATGGGGTAAAACCGAAGTCCTCTCTGTTTGGCTGGTTTGGTACCTTAGTAATAAAGAACACCCAGACTTCAGCTGTGACTGCCCTGCTCTAAGCAATTTGTCCATAGGTGGGTAATACCCTGCCCTGCCTCACAGCAGTGGCGGGAGGATGAATACATTCAAGGTGCTCAGATACTCTGACATTGGTCTGTAAAAGGCTTCTCATCGCAGTCTCCTGTGACAGCTGCTTCTGGGAAGTCCCGTGATTCCAGCATCTTAGTGTGTGTAGCAGATGTGGGGGTGCTCGGGGGTGACAGTGAGGGTTAGTTAGTGGATTTCTGAGGGGAGTGATTGACTGTCACAGGGATGCCAGGAGCTTCAGCACAGTCACCCGATCAGTATTTGCAACCCGTTGAGGCTTAATGGGTCTAACTGCCAAACAATGGAGCAAGTGTCACTGGGGCCTCATCTTAGACGTCTGGCTGAGAGGAAGCAGTCTCAGGACAAAGGTCAGTTTCACACCTTGGCTCTGTAACATGGACATGGCTGAGCACTGTGGTGACTGGGCCCAGGCTCACACAGGTTTCAGCAAAGGCTACTTCCACAAGAAAGGGCCCAAAAGATGGGAAGATGCTCTCAGAGACACAGGGAAACTAAGCTGTGTCCAAAGAGCTCCTTGGCTTTCCACAAGAATATAAGATGGGTCAGTTCTGTTCCTCTATCTCCAGAGCAAAGCCTGTCTAACTCAGCTTGTAGTGAGATAGACGAGTGTAGACGTGTGACAGCTGCCTGCTATTTTATAACCATTTTCTCTTATGCTTTGTGGTATTTGATAATAAACCTCCTACTTTTAAGGAGGCTGAGTTTGACTGTATAGCTATGGTGACAAATCCCCCTAAAGGGAAGAGACTTGGCTATCCAATCGAACCTGCTTGGTGATACATTTTTAGCATAGATGAGGTGTTGTTCCAAGCTGTAAGAATGGGACCATTATGAGACTCCCCCCAAGACAGGAAAGGACCTGGTTAAGAGGGTAAAGAGACCATATCTCCCAGTTTTACTGTGACAATCCCAATTCTTCTTGGCCAGTGTATATCCTTGTTGAGTGCCTATCAGGATTCAGAGGAGCAACTTGTTCAAGTTGCATCCAAGAGATAACATTCCACTCAAGACAATTATTAACTGGGTCCAAAAAAATAACTAGGTAAGTTCATGGAATATAGCTCCATCAGTGGCTCTTAGCCAAGATGGTCAGGGACGCAACCCCATGCTGTGGCTGTCTCAAAACCTCTGACTGTCAGAAGATGGGAGCAGATGACGAAAAATGGATCACTTGATAATGGCCCTGTTCTGTTCATTCCCTCTTAAGCACCTGGCATTGGCCACAGTCAGAAGACAGGGCACTGGGCTAGATGGACATTGGTCTGAATCAATATGGCCATTCTTCTGTTCTTAAATTGTTCCTGTGATAGATGGGCTAGTGCAGACTAGCCTGTCCCAGGGGCTCCCTCTCTTATAAAGCTGGTGTAACCACCCTAGCAGACGTCTGTGTTAGGGTGACCATACTTCCTGTTTTGGCCAGGACAGTCCATTTTCTAAGCCCTCTCCCAGCCACCCCAACTTCATCTTTCAAAAGGAGCCATTTCTCTTGGTTGCTCTTGGTGACTTGATCAGTTGGGAGGAGGAAATGGGACAAATGCCCAGTTCTGTGAAAAAAGTGGGGAAGTGGGGAACAGAAGAGCTTTTGGGGGAGGTGACGGGAGATGCCAGCCCAAAAAGGGTGAGGCAGAGGTGGGGGGA
>NW_020671995.1:0-9114 GCF_002925995.2 Terrapene triunguis | reverse complement strand
TTACCTTAACCAATCATTTTACTGAAATTTAACTAACCAATCCTAACTTATTGTAACATTATGATCTAAGCAATTATATCCCACCACCATAATTGGTTGACACCCAACAAAATTAATTATACAGCAGACAGAAACAATCACAGAATCAGACAGAGATTATACAGACAAACAATAGGGAAGTGAAAACAACAAGGAGTCCGGTGGCACCTTAAAGACTAACAGATTTATTTGGGCATAAGCTTTCATGGATAAAAAACCTCACTTCTTCAGATGCATGGAATGAAAGTTATAGATGCAGGCATGATATCCCAAACAATATCACAGAGGGAGGGATAGCTCAGTGGTTTGAGCATTGGTCTGTTAAACCCAGGGTTGTGAATTCAATCCTTAAGGGGGCCATTTAGGGATCTGGCGCAAAAATCTGTCTGGGGATTGGTCCTGCTTTGAGCAGGGGGTTGGACTAGATGACCTCCTGAGGTCCCTTCCAACCTTGATATTCTAAGACTACAATGATAGAACAACAAAGAAATGAGGATTTCACACCACTGCTATTGATAAGTGCATTCTTGCCAGACAGGATGCTATCACACTAAGTTTCCTTTAAATCTTCTAGGCTCTTCCCTTTCTCTGGAGGTGATGGGAATATCAGGACAGGATTGTCTTCCTAACAGCCCAATAGCACCTTATTTCAGTGTGACGGGTTTGGGATGTGAGGATGTGACCATTCGCTTCCCAGCTTATGGCCGCCTCTGCTGCTTAGCCAAAGGCCTTAGCCTGAGCCAAGGGCCTCAGGCTGTCACAGTGAAAAAAGGCCCTATACAGGTAGACAGTGATTTTGATTCTTTCTTTTGTACCTCTATAACTAGCTAAGTGATAAGAATACACCTAAATTCTTAAAGTATAGGCCTTTACAGACAGGCCTAAATATCTATATCCTAATACGTACTATGGTGAAGATCATGTAACTGTACAGGTAGCCCCCCATTTCTCATCCCCCTTGATCAGGGCTGGGGAGGAAAAGAAGTCGAAGTAGTAGTGCTCACTCATGTCAAGGACACGGCTCATAACACCCCGCTCTTGGAAGATGATGTAGAAGCTTGGACCACAGCTCATGTACTGGTCCCCCCCACAGCAGTTTGGATGCAGCTTATGGGCCTTGGCCTCGACATCTGTGCTCAAGTCCTTTACCACCCATTTGGAGTCACCCTTGATGATGTAGATGTTGGGGGGGTTCTTATCACCCAGGTAGTGATCCCCGCCCTGGCATGCGGGGTGCAGTCTCCGGATCTCTATACCAGTCCCACTGTTTAGATCCTCTGTCTGCAGGTAGTAGCCCACGTCAGAGTGGATGATGAAAAAACGCTTTTGAATATCGAAGATGTCGGTACCTGGGGCATCCTTCTGAGGGACCAATGGTCCATTGGCAGGGGTCAAATTGTGAGATGAGGAGAAGTGAGGGCAGGACATTAGCTCATCTCATCTTTTGTGAATCTTTGATGCTTGAAGACCCCCTGGTTCCAAGAGCGACCAAGCACCTGGGATGGGAGCTGGGCAGCTGTGGGAGGTGTCTGCAGAGATATCGCCTAGCTGTGCCTTGCAGCCCTATCTCCAGGAGGTGGCATTGTCCTGAGGGAGGGAGGAAGGGGAAAGCCCAGCATCCTGCTCCGTGAGGATCCCACCTCACACGGGATCCCACTTGCCACCATTGATCTATCCAACTGGGCCATCTCTCCTGCGTCTCATCCCGTACGTACAAAGGGCTGCCCTGCGTGGAGATAAAGAGGTGAGGAAATATCAACAGTATCCCGAGGACTAACTCTGTGCCCAGCCAGGAGTCCATGAATAGAGCTCACAGGAAAACAATGCACCAAAGTTCCCTCAATTCCGACCCACAACCCCTCTTCTATCCCAGCCCTGGACTCAGTCCTCTGCCCAGCTCTGCCGGTACCTCTCAGTACCAACCGCAGCCCACTGCTAGCCCAGCCCTGGGGTCCCCCCTCAACGTTCCAGCTGACACTCCCACCTGGTAGATGCACTCAGCTGATGACAGCCCTGCTTGAGGCCAGGAGTGAGCTCCTGGGCCGTACTGAGATGGACATGACCTCAGAGAAGAGAAAAACCAGCTGTCAGGGTTCCCTCCCCACTCTAATCTCTAGGGTACAGATGTGGGGACCCACATGAAAGACCCCCTAAGCTTATTTCTACCAGCTTAAGTTAAAAACTCTCCCAAGGCATACATTTTTCCTTGCCCTTGGATGGTATGCTGCCACCACCAAGGGCTGGTCCACACTGGGGCGGGGGATCGATATAGGAAACGCAACTTCAGCTACGAGAATAGCGTAGCTGAAGTCGACGTTTCCTATATCAAACTAAAAATACCTACTTCGGGTCCACGCGGCGCAGGCAGGCTCCCCCGTCGACAGCGCTTCCTCCTTTCGGCGAGCAGGAGTTCCGCAGTCGACGGGGGAGCGCTTCTGGGATCGATCTATCGCGTCCAGATGAGACGCGATAAATCGATCCCAGAAGATCGAACTCTACCCGCCGAATTAGGCGGGTAGTGTGGACCAGCCCCAAGTGAGTTAGACAAAGATTCAGGAAAAGGACCACTTGGAGTTCCTGTTTCCCCAAAATATCCCCCCAAGCCCCTTCACCCCCTTTCCTGGGGAGGCTTGAGAGTAACCAAGGTGAGTACCAATCAGCCCCTTGGGTTTTTAGGACACTAAAAACCAATCAGGTTCTTAAAAACAGAACTTTATTATAAAGAAAAAGTAAAAGAAGCATCTCTGTAAAATCAGGATGGAAGGGAATTTTACAGGGCAGTCAGATTTAAAACACAGAGGATTCCCCTCTAGGCAAAACTTTAAAGTTACAAAAACAGGGATAAACCTCCCTCTTAGCACAGGGAAAATTCACAAGCTAAAACAAAAGATAATTTAACGCATTTCCTTGCTATTACTTACTATTTTTGTAATATTAGGTGTATCATTTTAGTAGGAGCTGGATTACTTACTTGGCCTCTCTCTCTTTGTTTTAGAGAGAACACACACAGAGCACAAAGCAAAAACCTTCCCCTACAGATTTGAAAGTATCTTCTTCCCTTATTGGTTCTTTTGGTCAGGTGCCAACCAGGTTATCTGAGCTTCTTAACCCTTTAGAGGTAAAGGAGGGATTTTATGCTACCCTTAGCTGTATGTTTATGACACACACCCCAAATAACAGACGGTGCTGGACAGCCTGCTCCACACTGGCTGTGATTTCTTCTGCAGCTTTAGAAGAAAACAGAATTAATAAGACATATGCACCACTAGATATACTACTAAAAAGAACAGGAGTACTTGTGGCACCTTAGAGACTAACAAATTTATTAGAGCATAAGCTTTCGTGGGCTACAACCCACTTCTTCGGATGCATATACTACTGATTATATAAAAACTAACAAAATTTTTTACATTTTAAGGATGATTTTATCCAGTTGATTTTGGGAAACTTTTACGGGAGAGTGCATTAGCCACTTTGTTAGAAGTTCCTGAAATGTGTTGTATTTTAAAATCAAAATCTTGGAGAGCTAAACTCCACGAGGAAGTTTTTTGTTATTGTTCTTGACGGTATGAAGCCACTTCAGCGCAGCATGGTCGGTTTGCAGGTGGAAACGCCGTCCCCAAACGTATGGGCGTAGCAAGCTGACCCAGGCTGAGACGGTGCAGGGAGTTTTTTATCAGCGTGTGGATGTCTCCTTTGTGCCTTAGTTTTCCCTCTGTACAACTGCCCTGCCCCGCATGGCTGCCAGGAGAGTAAGGGTATGTCTACACTATGAGAGTAGTTAGATTTTACTTAAATCGAATTAGTGGAACCGATATTACAAAGTCGAACGTGTGTATCCACACTAAGAACAGTAATTCGACTTTGTGAGTCCACACTAACGGGGCGAGCGTCGACATTGGAAGCGGTGCACTGTGGGCAGCTATCCCACAGTTCCCGCAGTCCCCGCTGCCCATTGGAATTCTGGGTCGAGCCCCCAATGCCTGCTGGGGAAAAAAATGTGTAGAGGGTGGTTTTGGGTAACTGTCGTCATTCAACCATCACTCCTGCCCTCCCTCCCTGAAAGCGCCGGCGGGCAATCAGTTCGCGCACTTTTCTGGTGAGTGACAGCGCGGACGCCACAGCACTGTGAGCATGGAGCCCGCTGCGACCATCGCTGCAGTTATGGCCATTGTCAACACCTCGCGCCTTATCATCCACCTTTTTCAGAGGCAGATGCTGAGAAATCGGGCGAGGAGGCTATGGCAGCGCGGTGAGGACATTAAGTCTGAGAGTGGCACAGACCTCTCGCAAAGCACGGGACCCCGCGCCGTGGACATCATGGTGGCAATGGGTCATGTTGATGCTGTGGAATGGCGATTCTGGGCCCGGGAAACAAGCACGGACTGGTGGGACCACATAGTGCTGCAGGTCTGGGATGAATCACAGTGGCTGCGAAACTTTCGCATGCGTAAGGGAACTTTCCTGGAACTTTCTGAGTTGCTGTCCCCTGCCCTGAAGCGCAAGGACACCTGGATGCGAGCAGCCCTGACTGTCCAGAAGCGAGTGGCCATAGCCCTCTGGAAGCTTGCAACGCCAGACAGCTACCAGTCAGTCGCGAACCACTTTGGTGTGGGCAAATCTACCGTGGGGGTTGCTGTGATGCAAGTAGCCAACGCAATCGTTGAGCTACTGCTCTCAAAGGTAGTGACCCTGGGAAACGTGCAGGTCATCATAGATGGCTTCGCCGCGATGGGATTCCCAAACTGCGGTGGGGCTATAGATGGAACTCACATCCCTATCCTGGGACCGGAGCACCAGGCCAGCCAGTACATTAACAGAAAGGGCTACTTTTCAATGGTGCTGCAAGCACTGGTGGACCATAGGGGACGTTTTACCAACATCAACGTCGGATGGCCGGGCAACGTTCATGACGCTCGTGTTTTCAGGAACTCTGGTCTGTTTAGACGGCTGCAGGAAGGTATTTACTTCCTGGACCACAAAATAACTGTTGGGGATGTGGAGATGCCTATAGTGATCCTCGGGGACCCAGCCTACCCGCTAATGCCCTGGCTCATGAAGCCCTATACAGGCACCCTGGACAGTGAAAAACAACTCTTCAACTACCGGCTGAGCAAGGGCAGAATGGTGGTGGAGTGTGCTTTTGGACGTCTCAAGGGGAGATGGAGAAGCTTACTGACTCGCTCTGATCTCAGCGAAACCAATATCCCCATTGTTATTGCAGCTTGCTGTGTGCTCCACAATCTCTGTGAGAGCAAGGGGGAAACGTTTATGGCGGGGTGGGAGGTTGAGGCCCATCACCTGGCTGCTGATTACGCCCAGCCAGACAGCCGGGCGATTAGAAGAGCCCAGCGGGATGCGCTGTGCATCCGGGAGGCTTTGAAAGCTAGGTTCCTGAGTGAGCAGGGTAACCTGTGACTATTAAGTTTGTTTAAAGAGAAGCTGAACCTGCCCCCGTTTCTTTACC
The DNA here is from genome assembly GCF_002925995.2 of Terrapene triunguis. Lineage (NCBI taxonomy): Eukaryota > Metazoa > Chordata > Testudines > Emydidae > Terrapene > Terrapene triunguis. The sequence continues at coordinate 3,608 of NW_020671995.1, read as the reverse complement.
CACTTAATGTTGACTATCCTCTCCAGTTACATACCCCCTTCACCCCGTTGCCCCCCTTCCAACACACCTTTAAAAATAAAATAAATGGAACTTTGTTCATTAACACCGTTTTCTTTATTAAGGGTTTTGTGGTAAAGGGTTGAAACTGGGACGCAGACTGTGGTGGGGAGCGGGTGTAGTGATGGAAAGGACGCTTCTAAACTTGAGGAATGACAGGCTCCTACTCCTAGAGCGGTCCACAGTGATGGACTGGTTGTTTCAACGGAGCCTGCCACCCCTCCTTTTCGGGACTCTGTGTGTGGGGGCTATGTGACTTTGTGGCGGGGGAGGACGGTCACAGATCCCTTGCTGCGTGGCTCTGTCATCCAGGCTAAGGACTGCTGCATAAGATCTATAACCGCCCTCCCCCGCCACAAACTCACATAGCCCCCCCACACAGAACATGAAAACCACCTCCCAGACTGACCAGGGTGCCTAGTGACTGCAGTGTGTGTGTGACCTGCTGCTGAACCTGCCCCCGTGTCTGTACCCTGGTAAAGGTGACTGTCCTCTCCAATTACCAACCCCCTTTTCCCCCTTCAAACACACTCTCCTCTAAAAGAACCTGACGGAAACAGTAATTAACCGAAACATATTTTTTATTAACAACTACACAGTTAGGGGATGACACTGGGACGGGGGCTTGGGTGAGGTGCTTTTGGAGTGAAGGAAACGACTTATCAAAACTTTGGGAATGAGAGCCATCTGGTACTTGAGTAGTCTGCAGGGGTGGAGTGACTGTTTTCACGGCCCCTGCCGCCCCTCCTTCTTGGGACTTTGGGTGGGGGGGGATGGGACTTTGTGGCGGGGGAGGGCGGTTAGAGATAGACTGCAGCGGGGCTCTGTCCTCCTGCCTCCGGTCCTGCAGAACATCTACAAGGCGCCGGAGCGTGTCCGTTTGCTCCTTCATTAGTCCAAGCAGCGTTTGAGTCGCCTGCTGGTCTTCCTGCCGCCACCTGTCCTCCCGTTCGCTGTGTGATCGCTGGTATTGCGACATGTTTTCCCTCCACTGGGTCTGCTGTGCCGCCTCGGCTGGGGAGCAGCCCATAAGTTGGGAGAACATCTCGTCCCATGTCCTTCTCTTTCGGCGCCTAATCTGCGCCAGCCTCTGGAAGGGGGATGCCGGGGTAGGTCGGGAGACACTCACAGCTGTGGGATGGGAAAAAGGGAGTGAATTGCTCACAAAGATACATTTTTGTGAACAATGAACATAGTCTTTCTCTGTGAACAAGACCATGCACAGCACCTATCACATGCACACTCAGGACAAGGTCGAATTTTCGGCCTTCCCATTCAGTGCCTGGGGTCTTGGAGTACAGATCACACAAGCGGGGAAGGACAGCGGAATTCAGCTAGCAGGCGGACATGGTAAGCCATAGACTTTTGGCTGCTGAAAGCTTAATTTATAGCAGTGCCCTCCTTTCACGTTCAAAGCAATGCCCCTAGCATTGGCCAGTTCCTGCTGCTGGCAATCCAGCCAGCATGAACTCTGCCCCTGTCCCACCTGCCTCACGGCTGTCCCCGGGAAAGATCCCTGTATGCTGCCCCTGTCCCGCCTCCACCGCGTGGCTGTAAACCGCCGGTTACAGTTATGTAAAGGAACAGGCAATCAGTCCCAATACTAACATTCCCCTAATTTAAAGCAGGTCACCATGAGTGATATCACTCTGATGTGGATCTTGGACACAGAGAAAGACCGCATGCTGCGTGAATGCCAGCAAAAACCAGGGCCGTATGCGGCCATGCTGTGCGAGGCACTGATCCCGGAGTACTTGCTGCTAGCCTGGCACGGAAAAGTTTCCTACCATGGAGGACGCAATAAAGCCGCTCTCCCCAGGAACCTAACGCAAAGGCTTTCAAATTACCTCCAGGAGAGCTTCGTGGAGATGTCCCAGGAGGATTTCTGCTCTATCCCCGGACATATTGACAGAATTTTCCAGTAGCTGCACTGGCAAGGACTAAAAAGTAGAGCGCCTAGGGCAAAGTAATCATGCAAAACCAGACATTTTGAGATACTTTTGCAGTAGTTGCACTGGCAAGGACTAAAAAGTAAAGCGCCTAGGGCAAAGTAATCATGAAAAACCCATTGTTAATATTCCATTCCTGTTCTGATCAAAATAAATGTTTACATGTTTAAAACACTTACCGACTGATCCTTCCCCTGATTCAGGGTCAGGGTTAGCGCCTTGGGAGGGTTGGTAGGGGATCTCCGTGAGGGTGATGAAGAGATCCTGGCTGTCGGGGAAATCAGCGTTGTATGCGCTGTCGACTGCCTCGTCCTCCTCATCTCCTTCCTCATCTTCCCCGTCCGCGAACATCTCCGAGGAAGCAGCCGTCGACAATATCCCATCCTCAGAGTCCACGGTCAGTGGCGGGGTAGTGGTGGCGGCCGCACCTAGAATGGAATTCAGTGCCTCATAGAAACGGCATGTCTGGGGCTGGGATCTGGAGCATCCGTTTGCCTCTTTGGTCTTCTAGTAGCCTTGTCTCAGGTCCTTGATTTTCACGTGGCACTGCGTTGCATCCCGGCTGTATCCTCTCTCTGTCATGGCTTTGGAGATCTTCTCGTAGATCTTCGCATTCCGTTTTTTCGATTGCAGCTCTGAAAGCACGGACTCATCGCCCCACACAGCGATCAGATCCAAGACTTCCCGATCAGTCCATGCTGGGGCCCTCTTTCTAGTCTGCGATTGCACAGCCATCTCTGCTGGAGAGCTCTGCATCGTTGCCAGTGCTGCTGAGCTCGCCACGATGTCCAAACAGGAAATGAGATTCAAACTGCCCAGACAGGAAAAGGAATTCAAATTTTCCCGGGGCTTTTCCTGTGTGGCTGGTCAGATCATCCGAGCTCGGACTGCTGTCCAGAGCGACAACAGAGTGGTGCACTGTGGGATAGCTCCCGGAGCTATTAGCGTCGAATTCCATCCACACCTACCCTAATTTGACATGGCCATGTCGAATTTAGCGCTACTCCCCTCGTCGGGGAGGAGTACAGAAATCGATTTAAAGAGACCTCTATGTCGAACTAAATAGCTTCATTGTGTGGACGGGTGCAGGGTTAATTCGATTTAACGCTGCTAAATTCGACATAACCTCCTAGTGTAGACCAGGCCTAAGTGTCTTAAAAATTGTGAATTGCTCAGCTACTGCAGTGATGGGGGCCAGATAAGCCAGAGAGTCCAGGGCCAGATGGGACCACCAGCTTATTTAGCCTGGTCTCCTGCATGTCATAAGTCATCAGCAACTGAAATGAGACCAGGTGTTACAGCCAAAGCTATACAAGGAAGTTACAAGATTGCACAGTGCAGTGCAAAAAACGGAAAGCCATTTACAGACGGAACCCCAGGCCGGCAGCAGAGTGCCACTGAAAATCAGCTCGCATGCCGCCTTTGGCACACGTGCCATAGGTTGCTGACCCCTGTTTTAGAGCAAGCCCTAGGTGAAGAGTAGGGTTACCATACGTCCTCTTTTTCCCGGACATGTCCGGCTTTTCGGCACTCAAACCCCCGTCCGGGGGGAATTGCCAAAAAGCCGAACATGTCCGGGAAAATGGCGGCTCTGCTCCTCCC
>NW_020671994.1:0-1668 GCF_002925995.2 Terrapene triunguis | reverse complement strand
TGCTAATCTGGGCTCCGCACCGTGCTGGGGCTGCGTTCCAGGGGGCATGAGGGGTGACAACAGGGGTGTATGGGGGTGGGCGGCACAGACAGGAGCAGTGGTAGCATGGGGTGGAGATAAGCTTGGGGCTGGGGGCTGGGTTGGTACGGGCCCTGCTGGGTCATTCCTGGGTCCATCTCAGGGGGATGCGTCCAGGGGTAGGGGTGTCTCTGGTCCAAAGAAGGGTCCCCTGGGCCTGGGGAGTTTAGAACAGTGTCTGTGGTGGGTCAGATTGGATCGGAGCCCAGCACCTTGGTATCCAACACAGATATCCCCATATACACCGGACACCTCCCTCAATCCCCTCCATACCCCTCCATCCACTCACCCACCACATCCTGCCTTCCCCACCTCCCTCCAGCCACACCCCCTCCCCCTCCATCAATCTATACAGCCCCCCGCACATCCATCCAGCCCCCTGCGCCATCCCGTCTTCAGGTGTTCCCCAGGCACCTCTCCCCCTGGTCTCCCCCATTGCTAACCCCAGGAAGGGGGGCTTCCTTCTGCCCCCCGCTCTGCACCTCGAGACTTGGGCAGACACCCGCTGTAGCAGCCCCCGGGGCGCCCCGATTGCCCCATGTGGGCTGCCTGGTCGGGGGCAGCTGTGTAAACGGGATCCGAATCGATGCCCCGCCCCCGCCAGCCCCTCTGGGATGGGGGCTCAGCCCAGACCGGGGTCTGTCATTTAGTGGGACCCCTGGTTAAAATATTGCCCGCACCTGCCTGTCAGCTGCCCCCCTTTTCTGTCACCCCCACGGCTCCCCCTCCCCCGAGGTCTCCCCCTCCCATCTCCCCATACACAGCCCTCCCCTCCCCCGATCCCGCTCCCCTCCCCCCCGGCCGGATCTCCAACCCCAGCCCTGTCTGCTAAGCAGGGAATAACTCCCCCCCCCCCCACTCCGGTCCCAGCCTTCCTGGGCGGGGCCCCCGCCCCCATAGAGCCGGCCCTGCTCGGGGGCGCTGCCCTCTGGCTGCAGATCGGTGCTCGCCGCTCGCTGGACTCCCTCGCCCCGCAGCATGGACCCGGCTCGCCGCCTGCTGCCCCTCGGTGAGCCCCCGATCCCGGCCCCGCCCCCGGCTCCACCATGTGCTCGGCCCGGGCTGCTGACCGGGTGTAAATCTGGGGGAGTGACTCCGGTGTCGCTCCGCCGTGCTCCGGCCCCCGGTAGAGCTGGGATCCCCGCGGGCTGGGCTCCGAGTCCAGGGGCCGGAGCGGAGCTGGGGCCCGTGGGGGACGGGCCCGATTCTGACGCCACTTACTGTGGTGTAAATCCCCGGGGGCGGGGCCCCGGTTGGTGAATTTTGCTGCCTGGACTCCAGGGGAGTGACGCTCATTGACACCCGCTGCCTTTACAGTGCTGTGACCGAGTGAGGGCAGGATCGGGCCCAGCCAGTGCCGGTGGGGGCTGATTCTCCCCTCCCGCGGTGGAAATCTGGTGGAGCAACTGGGCCTGATTCTGCTCCCACAAGTTTTCCCCGTGTGTGACTCCAGTGGAGTGACTCCTGGAGCCCGTGCTGGTGTGAATGGGACCAGGACACTTGTGTCTGGCGGGGCAGGGATCTGCTGGGCTGTCCAGGGCAATAGAGGATTGTGCTCTATGTCCGGGTGGGCTGGGCTCCTCTCTGACA
>NW_020671993.1:0-3329 GCF_002925995.2 Terrapene triunguis | reverse complement strand
AGGTGTGACGAACTGGGACTGTTCTTAATGTGGTCTGTGAATGCTGAGTGGGGAGTGTTGGCTGGGAAGGTGGCAGGGGGGTTTGGCTAGGATGGTCTGCATTGGGGGATGGGAGACTGGCCGAGGGAGAATACCTGAGCATGTAACATGAGAACCCAGGAGGGGGCTGGGGCCAGGTGACACCTTTGCCCGGGAAACTGGACAAAGGCTGGGGGAGGAGACGCTGAAGGGAGAGTTTGGGGAGCTGGCTGGTGATATGGTTGGGGGGCAGACAGGGCTCTGACCTCCCAAGGGGGCTGTGGGGTCCTGGGACCCCAAGATGGACCTAACTGGGGGGGATCCTGTTGTCTGCGCCTGCAAGACCTGTCTTGGACTGTATTCCTGTCGTCTAAATAAACCTTCTGCTTTACTGGCTGGCTGAGAGTCATGGTGAATCGCAGGACGCCGGGAGTGCAGGGCCCTGAGTCCCCCCACACTCCGTGACAGGAGGAGCAGCTGTCACCGTCCCCAAGACCCTCCCAGGACCGGGGGCGAGATCATCCCCTGCGGGCTTGGGCCCGTGTCACGGAGTGTGGGGGGACTCAGGGCCCTGCACCCCCGGCGTCCTGCGATTCACCATGACTCTCAGCCAGCCAGTAAAGCAGAAGGTTTATTTAGACATGTCTTGCAGGCGCAGACAACAGGACCCCCCACAGTTAGGTCCATCTTGGGGTCCCCGGGCACCCTAGCCCCCCTGGGAGGTCAGAGCCCCGTCTGCCTCCCAGCCATGGTCACTAGCCAGCTCCTCCAACTCTGCCTTCAGCGACCCCTCCCACAGCCTTTGTTCAGTTTCCCGGGCAAAGGTGTCACCTGGCCTCTCACTCCTTCCTGGGTTCTCATGTTACCTGCTCAGGTATTCTCCGTAGGTCAGTCTCCCATCCCCCATTGCAGACTATCCCAGCCACACTCCCCTGTCAGCATTCACAGACCACTCTAAGAACAGTCCCAGTTCGTCACAGCCCGAGATGGCCCATAACGGTGGGGAATCGGTATCTCAAAGTGTCGCACGAGAGCATGAAAGTGCCACCCTGGCGTGGCACCGGGAGAGGATGGCTCCAGGCCTGGCACTGGGAGGGGGGGGGACAGCTCCGGGCCTGGCACCGGGAGGGGACGGCTCCGGGGGTGGCTCCGGGAGAGGTCGGCTCCAGGCCTGGTACTGGGAGGGGACGGCTCTGGTGGTGGCACCGGGAGGGGACAGCTCCGAGGGTGGCTCCGGGGGTGGAACCGGGAGGGGAGGACGGCTCGGGGGGGGGCGGGGGGGGGGGCGATGGCTCCGGGGGTGGCACCGGGAGGGGGACGGCGCTGGGCCTGGCTCCGGGAGAGGTCGGCTCCGGGCCTGGCACTGGGAGGGGACAGCTCCGGAGGTGGCAGAACAGCTGGGTTTATTCCCAAACAAAGCACCCACCCCCCGGCCGAGAGAGCGAATCAAGCAGCCTGTTTATCTGTAGGACCTAGAGGAACGGGGGCAGGGGGGCCTCTCTGAGACCGGTTTTCCCCCCGCATGGTTTATTTGTGGAGAACAGACAGGTTGAGCCCGGCCCCTCCGGGTCACCCGGAGCCTGGCCGGGCTCGGTTCTTGGCTCTCCGGCTGTTCATGGTCGCTCGGTACCAAATGTCCCGCTGACTGGCTTTGCCATTGTCTGCAGAAACCCGGGACAGCCCAGCGCTGGTCCCCCCCTGCGTCGTGCCCGGCCCGAGAGCGAGCCGCCTTTTCCCACCACGCTGCGTAGAGGGGGAAACTGAGGCACGCACAGTCTTCATAGAAAATGTTCCAGAGAATTCCCATCCTGTCACAACGGCTCTGGGGCGGGCAGCTCCAGCCGTGGGGTCCCGAGCGTGGCATGAGGGGTGGACAGTGTCCTGTCTTCGCAGAGGAGGGGACGGGTCCCTCAAGCTTTGCGGGGCGCCAAGTCCCGAGGGGAAGGAAGCCAGCGTCAGGTCCTGTGCCGGCGGCCTGGGCACTGCTCCTCACACCCCTGCTCCCAGCGCATGGCCCTGCTCTGCCCCGGGCCCTGCCCTCTGTCCCGGCCAGGCCGGGGGGGCACTGGGGGGGGCAGGGGGCCCCCATGGGCCGTGGCGCTGGGCTGGGGGGTGAAATAGTCCAAGTTGATGAGCACGTAGGGGGCGGAGAAAGAGTTGCGCCGGCCCGGCAGCCCCTGCTGCACCCACAGAGCTATGGGGCTCTCCTGGTAATGCAAGACGAGCATTAGGGAGGGGGACCTGCCCCACGTACCGCTCCCCCTAGGGCAGAGCCCCCCACTGCACCCCCCACAGAGACTGCAAGCTCCCAGCATGCCAAAGGCCCCTCTGTGCCCCCTGGAGGCTGCAAGTCCCAGCATGCAATGGGGCCCAGCTGAGCCCCGCTGAGACTACAAGTCCCAGCATGCAGTGGGGCCCAGCATTCCCCATGGAGACGGCAAACTCCCAGCATGCAGCAGAGCCCAGCTGACAGCAAACCCCACTCCGGCTGCAGGGCATGGGGGTTCAGTTGCGTCCCACAGAGATTGCAAACTCCCAGCATGCAACAGGGCCCAGCTACCCACCTGTGCCCCTCGGGGGCTGCAACTCCCAGCATGCAATGGGGCCCAGCAGAGCGCCATTCCCCATGCCAGCCCAAGGAGACTACAGCTCCCAGCATGCAATGGAAGCCAAGCTGGGGACTCCCATGGATCAGGGCATCCCGCTGCACCATGGGATACGTAGTCCCAGGAGGTTGCCGTTCTGCACGCTCCCTGGGGCAGGGTCCGTGTGCTGAGGGGCTCAGGCCGCAGCCTGGACCCATGCCCCGTGGGGGCCCTGAAGGACCCAGGCTGTGGGGGCAGGGCAGGGGCGGATCTGAGCCGAGCGGCGGGCGAGGAACTGAAAACCGGGGTGGTTTCCTGTTCAGTGACGCTGCAGCTGATGTTTTCCAGCAGGCGTCGGTGGTGGTGGGGGCGGTGAATAGACATGTGGGGGCTGGGCCCATCTGCTCTGCAGAGTCCTGGGGCAGCGGGGTGGCTAATGCCTGTGCCCCCCCCCCACACACTGGGGCTGGCTGGTACTGACCCCTCTGCCCCATGGAGGACTCGCCACGGGGGCCTCGGTGCCCCAGGCCAGGAGACAAAGGGCATGAGGTGTCCCCCCCCATCCCACCCCCCAGCCCCGTGGAGAGCAAGGCGGGGTCACCTGAGAGCTGGGCAGGTCGGGGTGGGGATGAGAGACCTTCAGCTTCCTAGAGAGAAAGAGAGGGGGTATAGTGAGAGAGTGGGGAGAGAACCCAGGCGTCCTGGCTCCCAGCCCCCCCCCCCCCC
>NW_020671992.1:0-2606 GCF_002925995.2 Terrapene triunguis | reverse complement strand
ATACCAGGTTGTTATATAACATGCACATGGATTTTAACCCTTCATTATGAATACTAGTATTTTAAAATTGCAATGAGTTGTGACTGATCTGCCGTGTAAGGTATCTTCAGAAACCTTATAATTTGCCATATATAATCATCTCATGTATGTGTTTGTATCACCTCTGCATTGTAAGTTATAGGTTTGGTATGTCTGTGCTGTGCATCTGGGTGACACTCCCAGAGAGACTGGCATTAGCACTGCTTAGACTGCTTGATGACCCGTCAAGAGACATTGTCTATACAATTGACCCATTGAGAGAAGGCAAGGGATACACCTTACTACTTGGCAGGGCATGCAGGGGCAAACCTAGGGACAGAACTCTAAGGCTTCCAGGCCATGTGCTGGGCAGTTTGTGTTGGGAACAAAGGAAGCACAGGCTGCATGGCAAAAGACTATAAAAGGCAGCGGCATCTTCTCCATTTTGTCTTCACTCCTGCTTCTTGTCTTCATTCCTGCTTCTTACCTCTGGATTAACCTTTCTACAAACGAAGTTCTGAACAAAGGACTGAGTGACCCATCCAAGCTGTGGATGTGTTCCAGCGGGACTTTCCAGCCAGCAAACTCACCAGTACTGCTAGGAACCTGATTGACATTGAAGACTTTGTATGTATGTGGCTGTTTCAGCATTTCAACATCTCTCTTCTTGTACTTTCTTTTTTCTTTAAAATAAACCTTTAGTTTTACACACCAAAGGATTGGCTGGCAGCATGGTATTTTGTGTAAGATCCAAACCTATAAAGACCTGGTGACATGGCTGATCTTTTGGGGTCAGACGAACATTTTTGTATATGTGCACAGAGTTTTTTAAATAACTTCTCACTGTTCTGGACCTAGGTGCTGATTGGGAGCCAGAGACTGGAATGCAATAAAGGGGGCTGTGCAATTTCTTTTTTGCATCTTGATAACCAGTGTGAGGGATCAGAAGCACAGTTTGTGACTTGTTGGGGAGTTTAACTTTAGTGTTACCTGCCGGTCTTGGGAGCATCTGCTCTCCCTTTTGCAGCTTGCCCTGACCTTGGCATTTCCAGTGAGGGTTCCCCGACACACCAGGTCACGATATTCATAAATGATCTGGAAAAAGGGGAAAAAGTGAGGTGGCAACATTTGCAGATGATACAAAACTACTCAATATACATAAGTTCAAAGCAGATTAAAAAGAGTTACAAAGAGATCTCCCAAAATTGGGTGACTGGGCAACAAAATGGCAGATGAAATTCAGAGCTGATAAATTCATAGAGTCATAGATTCTAGGACTGGAAGGGACCTTGAGAGGTTATGGAGTCCAGTCCCCTGCCCTCGTGTCAGGAACAAATACTGTCTAGACCATCCCTGATAGACATTTATCTAACCTACTCTTAAATATCTCCAGAGATGGAGATTCCACAACCTCCCTAGACAATTTATTCCAGTGTTTAACCACCCTGACAGTTAGGAACTTTTTCCTAATTTCCAACCTAAACCTCCCTTGCTGCAGTTTAAGCCCATTGCTTCTTGTTCTTTCCTCAGAGGCTAAGGTGAACAAGTTTTCTCCCTCCTCCTTATGACACCCTTTTAGATACCTGAAATGCTATAATTTCCCCTCTCAGTCTTCTCTTTTCCAAACTAAACAAACCCAATTCTTTCAGCCTTCCTTCATAGGTCATGTTCTCAAGACCTTTAATCATCCTTGTTCCTCTTCTCTGGACCCTCTCCAATTTCTCCACATCTTTCTTGAAATGCGGTGCCAAGAACTGGACACAATACTCCAGTTGAGGCCTAACCAGCGCAGAGTAGAGCAGAAGAATGACTTCTTGTGTTTTGCTCACAACACACCTGTTAATGCATCCCAGAATCACGTTTGCTTTTTTTGCAAGAGCATCACACTATTGACTCATATTTAGCTTGTGGTTCACTATAACCCCTAGATCCCTTTCTGCCGTACTCCTTCCTAGACAGTTTCTTCCCATTCTGTATGTGTGAAACTGATTTTTCCTTCCTAAGTGGAGCACTTTGCATTTGTCTTTGTTAAACTTCATCCTGTTTACCTCAGACCATTTCTCCAATTTGTCCAGATCATTTTGAATTATGACCCTGTCCTCCAAAGCAGTTGCAATCCCTCCCAGTTTGGTATCATCTGCAAACTTAATAAGTGTACTTTCTATGCCAATATCTAAGTCATTAATGAAGATATTGAACAGAGCCGGTCCGAAAACAGACCCCTGCGGAACCCCACTTTTTATGCCTTTCCAGCAGGATTGGGAACCATTAATAACAACTCTCTGAGTATGGTTATCCAGCCAGTTATGCACCCACCTTATAGTAGCCCCATCTAAATTGTATTTGCCTAGTTTATCGATAAGAATATCATGCGAGACCGTATCAAATGCCTTACCAAAGTCTAGGTATACCACATCCACCGCTTCTCCCTTATCCACAAGACTCGTTATCCTATCAAAGAAAGCTATCAGATTGGTTTGACATGATTTGTTCTTTACAAATCGATGCTGGCTATTCCCTATCACTTTACCATCTTCCAAATGTTTGCAGATGATTTCCTTAATTACTTGCTCCATTATCTTCCCTGG
>NW_020671991.1:0-5689 GCF_002925995.2 Terrapene triunguis | reverse complement strand
TGATGGAGGACAGAACAAATGGGTAGTGGAGGAAACCAGCCTGGGGATGGGATTCCCACCAGAGACGCTCGGCAGTGCGAGACCGGGAGGACGCCCCGTGTGCTCATTGCTATGACGGCAAAAGCTCAATTTATTTTAGATTTGTGTACCTCTGATGAGCTCCCAATTGCCCTGGCTGCACTAGCGGTGGGTATTTATATTTTATTGCACAGGGGCGCTGGCTGCAAGCCAGGAAATCTGCAGCTTTCCCGGTGAGTGTTGGTGCCGTGTAATAATGTTAATTATAGACCAGAGGGGCCTGATCCTCGGGCACACTAAGGCTTGTTGATAGCACTGGGGAAGTGTAAGGAGGCTAACAGAGGGTGTAAATTCACACTCACTTTACCAGTGGATGGGACTTTAGTGTAAATGAGAATTCGGCCCTGTGTGTCCAGAGGGTGGAGCAGAAGCCTGAGGATCAGGTCTTATGGGGGACATTTTAGATACCGCCACTGACTGTTTAAAAAGCCTGGTGCTGTTTCACTGGGCCAGACTCAGTCTGACGTCAGTAGGACCAGAGTCAGACCCACAGGATGAGTGCAAGGGGCCCAAATCCAATGGGAGTGTAATTGGTGGCCCAGTTTACATGGGAGTGGGGGTAAATTGATTGGGAAACTGGTAAGAGGTTGTAAGTGGCAAAGCAGTGGAATTTGCACCAGTTTGTGACTGGAGCATGTAGACACACCTGAGCTAATTCAAATAACAACAGCAGTGAAGACACGACAGCCTGAGACCCTGTGCAAAGAGCCGGTGCTTTGCTGATTTACCCCCGCTGAGAAGCTGGCCCAAGAGGTATAAAAGCAGAGGAGCTGGTGGGAGCTGACAGGGTGTAAAGCAGGAGGGGGCAGCTCCCCCGACCCACGTAGGACAAATGGGTTTGAATTTACAAATCTGGCTGGTGAGAGGGAGACCCTTGTTCCCCGTTGCATAAAGTCCCAGCCTGAGGTGAGCCGGATCCAGAGTGACACACAAGGGCCTGGCTAGTCTCTGCTGTAATTCAAATGTCAGCTCCATGAGAGAGGAGCCGTTTCACCAAATAATGTTTCCTCCCCACCTAGGTGACCTCCCTGCCCCGACACTGATCCTGGACAAGGGCTCTGCCCGCCATGGGGACACCATCATACTGATGTGCTTCATCCCTATGGACACCTCAGTGACGCGCATCATCTTCTGTAAGGACGGCAAGGAAATTTCAGTGCGGCCCAAGGATGGAAACAAATTCATCTACATCTATGAGTCAGCCCAGCCAGAGTCTCCAGAGAGTGCAGGGGAGTATTCCTGCCGCTACCAGCACAAGGACAACAAGAACCAGGAGAAGAATTCTCTCCCTAGTACCCATCGGCACGTGAGTGCGCCAGGTAACAAGCTGAACGAAGGAAGGGCTGCTTAGCACACAGGGGGCAGGCAGCGGGGGTGCGGTGGGAGAGGCAAGTGACAACTAGAGTAAAAGTTTCTAAACTTCCATCTCTTGTGCTAAACTCTCTGTGCCTGAACTCCAGCTCAATGCCCGTTAGTTTAGTTTAGTTGAGCAAGATTCCATCGGCCCTTTTGCAGTTTTATGAAGGTGAAGAACAGGACTGACCTGGTCAAAACAACGGCAAATCTTTAAATGTGAAATTTGGCAGGTGCATTGTCATTAATGTTTACACAGGCTTTGCTTGCAGTTCAGAACCGACAGGGGTAAACTAATGCAGTTGTGACCATTTGAAAATCCTCCTGGGCGCATGCACAGCAGGGAATGTTGCAAATTAGAAACTACTTGTGGCTGCTTATCTAAGTTCTGGATACACATTATCCACATCCAGATCTTGCAGTTCTACTCTAATGAGCCTGATCAAAACACTGGTATTAAAAACCCTGCCATGTTTGCTTGGTGCTGGAAAAGGGGAAGTTCCAAATCTGACTTTGAATGCGGCAACCCCAGACCATGTTCTCGGGCTGATTTCCTTACAGACGACATGGTAAAGGGACAGGCACTCAGGGGGACTCATTTCAGAGGTGGTGGATTCTCCATCGCTTGATGTCTCTAGAGCGAGACCGGATGTCTCTTTCTGAATTCTGGTCTCCTGCGCCACAGACATTATGGGCTGTTACGCAGGAGGTCAGACCAGATGATCAGAACAATCCTTTCTGGGTTTAAATGTCTGTGAATCTATTTATGAGACAGAGCAAAAATATTGTAGTCAGAGGACCAGCCAGACCCTAATTGCTTTGAATTCAGTAGAAAGGTTTCCATTGATTTCAGGGAGAGCAGAGCCAGCCCTGTGTGTATTTCTCTCCCCAGTATCACACAGAAGTAATTGAGGTTTTTGTAATGTGCCGCTCCCTACAGAATCCACCCCGCCAGAGAGAGAACCCCCACCCCCACCCACATCTGACTTCTGCTTGGATTTGGCATCAATATCGCCTGCTTAGCGGGTGAGGTTACGGGAGGGTGACCCCCTCGATCAGGGCATGCTCAGTACATTTCTGCTGCCCTTTACTCACACAATAAGGATAACAACATTTCATTGTCCTGCATTCAAGATTAAAGTGAATTTTAACCCAAAACTGATCCCTTTGGTGAAGCAGCTCCGTCTGCTGACCTCCTAGGCAAAGCAGCTGTGTACACGCAAATACAGCCTGCTGCTGAGGCCTTTTCCCCAAGTTCATCAATAGCCATCAAGGGAGAGCTCATTCAGCACCTGCTGACACATGGGTAGAAATCAAAACACTTTACAAATGAGATCAGCATTGTTATCCCCATAGTACAGATGGGGAAACTGAGGCACACAGAGAGAAGATGATTTACCTAAGGCCACCCAGCTGCAGAGGTGGGATGAGGACCCACATCTCCTGACTTTACACACAGTGCTCTAGCCACAAGGCAATAGTGCCTCCCTTGAGCAGCTTGTTGCTTTGCTAATCAAATGTTCCCATGTCGCTATGGGATGCTCCCAGAGACACTCACACGTATTTCCCTGGCAGTTGTTGCCATTTCACATCGGAGTTCTGGCTGTTTGAGGGGATCTGTGATCACTGTGTTTCTGCTCCATAGATGGTCCCAGCCCTTCTTGGGATAACACCTCCGGAGGAGAGCCATCGCCCCCAGGTAAACGGAATCGCTCAGTAAGTCAGTCTAGACTTTGGGATAAAAGAGAATCCTCCAGGGAGCTAAAGGAGGGTGGATGGATGGATGTGAAGTGACCAGAACCCCGATATTATTGGGACCATCCCGATAGTAGGGGCTTTGTCTTGTACAGGCAAGTATACACACCTCCCTGAAAAAAAAATCCTGTCTTTTCACACTGGTCACCCTGGATGGATGGTCTGGGTTAAAAGGGGCCAATGCAGAGCTGTGTGAGGGATGAATTTGGCCTCAAGGATTCCACACAGCCCCAGGAAAGAGGGCTGTAGGGAACCCCCATGAGATGTCAGTTCAGAGCCCAGAAGCAGGGTTGTGATATTCCTCTCCTCTGGGGGAAGTTATGGGCAGTATCCACAGACCCCAGAAGGAGGCCTGTGGGAACCCTGAATCAAGGGGGATCAAGGGATGGTCTAAATTGATGCATGGAAAGAGATCTAATAAATGAGACCCCATAAAAGAGGAGCCTTGATTCAAGTGTTCCGACCTTGGAGGAAGGTCTTTTCAGACCCAAGAGGGGGCTCTCTGGGTGAGGCACCTGCAGGGCTACATTGTGCCACAAGGGGGCACCCTGAGACAGTTGCCTGCCCCTCACAGGGCAAGAGGCAGGTTTCACTGGGCGAGGCGTCTCATGTTAGTTATCATGGTATAGCCACCCCCAGTTTTTCATCATGTGCACCAACTTTTGGTGGGATGTAAAATAATGTACCGGGGTGTCCTGGCCCTGGATGTATGTCCCTGGGGCTCACCCCCCCCATCCTGGATCCGTGTCCCCTGGGGCTCGCCCCCTAGTCTGGATCCGTGTCCCATGGGGCTCACCCCCATCCTAGATTGCTTTTGTGTTCCCCCTCTGTGTTCTGGGTGCTCCCAGCCCCACCTGTGTTGGTCCCTGTGCCCTGGCCTGATCCCCTTCTTTTCTCTCCGTTCCCGGCTGCGCCAATGGTTTTCTAGGAGTAGGACTCATTGTGGGACTCGCCGTCACGGCCGGCCTGGCTCTTGGGCTGCTGGGGTGTTTTCTGATGAAGACAGGTAGGTGCCAGTTGGGTGGAGCATGAGCTGGGATGGACGGCTGTTCTGGGGTGTCGCTCTGACACCTTAAAGCACAAGATTATAAGAATGGCCATGGTGGGTCAGACCAATGGTCCATCTAGCTCAGTAGGCTGACTTCCGACAGTGGCCAATTCCAGGTGCTTCAGAGGGAATGAACAGAACAGGCAATTAGTGAGTGATCCATCCCCTGTCGTCCAGTCCCAGCTTCTGGAAGTCAGAGGCTAGGGACACCCAGAGCATGAGGTTGCATCCCTGACCACCTTGGCTAATAGCCAGTGATGGACCTATCCTCCATGAACTTATCTGGGTCTTTCTGAACCCCATTATAATTTTGGCTCCACAACATCCTCTGGCAATGAGTTCCACAGGCTAACAGTGCATTGGGTGAAGTACTTCCTTTTGTTGCTTTAGAGCTGCTGCCTATTTAATTTTATTCATAGCCCCTGGATCTTGTGCTATGTGAAGGAGTAAATAACACTTCCTTATTCACCTTCTCCACATCAGTCACAATTTCATAGACAATCTATCATAGACCCCTTAGTCATCTCTTTTCCAAGATGAAAAGTCCCAAACTTTTTAATCTCTCCTTGTACACAAGCTATTCAACACAGGTGGTTAGAAGGTAGATAAGACAAACTTCAGAAGAAATCCCCAGGTTCTATAATATTCTCAAACAGGGGCAGGGAGCCTAAACAGAATTACTGTTAGATGTTTACAGCACATGTTTCTTTTAGACAAAGGCCAAAGAACTTCAAATGTGAATCCATCCCAAATTCAAGGGGGTTGGCCCTGAATCCTGTAACATTCTAGCAGTGTTTGCCTGAAAATTGCACCTGTTAACAGGTGAAGATTCTGCTAGAAAACATTAAGTGCATCTCTTTGATTCAGTGTTGCAGGGGGCTTTTTACCCCACCTAGATAGAACAGAAGTGGGAGTAGCTCTAGAAAGAAATTACCTAGGATGTGAGCTGTGGTCCTTGTGGAGGAGCCCTGGGAGCAAACAAGCTCAGGGAGGAGGCCTAGGCTGGATTTTGTTTATTACTTTATGAATAAAGCTGAATGACAGAAAGAGGTTACATTCTGGCCAACTGCAATCTACATGAACTGGAACAATGAGGTGAAGTAACTTGCTTGCAAATCGCCAGCTTGGAACCTGTCCCTTCATCTTTGATTTGAGGAACGAATCTAATCCAGAAGGGGGATCTGCTAGAGATTTGGCCCGAGAGATCAGAAATTTCTCAAGTCCAATTGCTCTTGTGAAATTTGTGCCATTTTGGACCAAATTCTTGTGAGAACAGCTGATGAAATTTTGGCACTGCAAACTCACATTGATATCTGGAGTGACCTGCAACTTGCACCCTCAGTTCTAGCCTAAACCTAATCCAGATCACAACGCCAGACCCCGCCTCCTCACCCCATACTTAGTTTGCTTTATTCATAGATTCATAGATTCTAGGACTGGAAGGGACCTCGAGAG
>NW_020671990.1:0-1110 GCF_002925995.2 Terrapene triunguis | reverse complement strand
GCGGTGGGGTATGTGGGGTCTCAGCAGCGTACATGTGCCTGGGGGGGGAGTTTCTGTATATGAGCATATGCTCCTGGGTAGGTGTTTATGCATGTATGAGCATGTGCATATATTTGTGCAGTGCATGTGTGTGGGCATACATGTCTGTTTGCACACACATGCCGGTATTGAGGTGCGTGGTAAACGTGCGTACACGTATGTGCAGCGATCTATGAGCGTATGTTTGCATAAATGTATCTGCGTACATGTGTGTTGGCTGGTTTGAGTTGAAAGCTACTCAGATAGTTTAGTCCCCCTCCATCCTAGTTCCAGCCACGACACCTTTAACCATTAAGGGCCGGATTTTCACGAGCGCTCAGCACACAGGTGAAAATTCAGGACATGTTGCCCGTCAATGTCTGAGCCCATTGGAAAAATCTTTATTTAGGAATTTTTAAAGAGTGCTGGACATCTCTGAGAATGCAGCCCCTGAGCGTGGGCGTTGAGCCCGTCTGAAAATCCAGCCCCAGCTCCTCATTTGCTGATTAAATCTCCTTTGGGTCTGTGATGGTCCCTCTCCCCACCCCCTGTCTCTTCCCCACATCCACCCAGGGCAGGCTTTGTGCGTGTGGGGGAGATGGGCTTCCGATGACCCCGTGGCCTGACCTCACAGACCCCAGCTCTGGAAAGTGCATTAACTTGTCACCGGTTGTAGCGTCAGGTGTTCGCAGGGCAGGGGACGGGGACGGGGTCTGTTCCTTGTGAGATCCAGCCTTCGTTACGTTGCCTGGGACCAGCACCCTTGTATAGGAGCGGGTGCTTCTTCTCCCAGCGGCTTGGGATGGAATGCAATACCAGGGCTTTAACCTGTAATGACCTATGCTTTTCTCCTTGGGGGGTGAGTGGGGAGAAAGCGGGCAAGCAATTACTGCAGAGTTCCCCGATCCATTAACTGTTTACAAGTCCCAGCCTACACCCTTCATAGCCGCGATGAAGCCCATTCCCGTCTTAGACTTCCAAATTCTCTTCTGGCACCTCTTCCATCTCCCCCTCCCAGCCCCGCTGCCTCAATTCTTCAAGGGCCGGAGATCCCGGCCTGGTTTTTAGGAACCATCTGACCACTCGCTGACC
>NW_020671989.1:0-1234 GCF_002925995.2 Terrapene triunguis | reverse complement strand
GGTCGTGGGGCATGGCAAAGAGAGTGAGGGAGAGACAGGGTGAGATCGCCCCTGGCTGGATGTGCCTAGATGGCATCATGTGACAAGAGGAGATGTTTCTCCAGTGCCCCAAGGCCATGCTTCTCTCCTCATCTTTTCCTGGGGTTCTGCTTTTCTTCTGCCCCAGGGGTCGCTCCATGGCACTCAATGGGGCCTGGAGATTCCCCTTTCCCTGGGGGTTTATTTGTGACTTTTAGATTAGTCTAACTTCTGGGAATGAACCAACTGAAAGAGCAGCAACTGGTTCCCTACACACCAGACACTTTGTATGGGAGTAAGTGGCCATTTGGTAAAGATGACTGTCCAGGGAACAGACCCCACAGGAAGGCCTCTGCTCCTCAACCGGATGTTGATTTGGCCCTTTCCAGTTTCTCCAGAGTTCTTCCATTGAGATGATACTGACAAAATCAGAGCTCGAGGCACAGCTCACGGAATGGACCCAAGAGAAAAATCCCATCGTACGTAGGCTCAGTCTGCGAGGCCTTGGCAGTATTGTGCTCCAGCCAGAAAAGGTGAGAGGCGTGGATTGCCTGGGGGACCGAGGAAGCCGATGTCTATCGAATAGCTCAGAAATGAGAGCAAGATCTCCACACAAGCCTTGATGTTTAACACACGGCACTCAAATGTTGGAGGTGCTTTACTGAGCAAATCAAGGCATGACGTGGTCCCTGCTCCCGTGAGCTGACCCCTGATTACAGATGTGATGCAATGGGGAAGGGGGAATTGGGGTGAGGAAAGACAAAGGTTACAGTGAGCAGCTGGCACAGGTGCTCAGTTTTAGCAACTGCCCATCTCGATGGCTCCATTCCATATAACTGGGAATTGTTTTGAATGGGGTGAATTAACTCACTGCTTTTAGACACCCTGCGGAGGTGGGTTTATAGGAGGAGACAATGTTAGACGAGGATCGGGAAGACGTTCCATGCAGAGGGACCAGCATGGACAAGGCAGAGCAGGGAGTGGGAATGGAAGAAAGGTGTCAAGGCCAGTCTGGATGGTTGAGTGGAGCTGGAAGGACCAAAGTGTCAGAAGACAAAGTCCAAGATGTAGGCTGGGCAGAGGGCTGCAGGGCCTGAAAGGAGGCGAAGCTGTTGCTCAGGGCAATGGGGAGACAGTGGAGGCAGGGAGACAAGCCCAGGCTTGGCAAAAGAAGAAGAGTCAGCGTGGATCAGAGGTCGGTTTGTGGGGCCTGGAG
>NW_020671988.1:0-1406 GCF_002925995.2 Terrapene triunguis | reverse complement strand
CCCAGGTCCTCTCTCTAGCTAATGCTCTTTTTTGCGCCTCTCTCCAGCGTGGGAGTCTGCCAGCTGCCTGGTCAATTTCACTTTCTGTTTATAGTCAGTTTCACTCCGGGCTCAGCCCTCCCTGCTGGGGGGGGGTCCACCCATGAATAACCCAGAAGGGCTCCAGTTTCCTATTTATTCGGTTTGGGTGCCCCAGCCCCCAGCTTGAAACGCTGGGCGTAGGCGAAGCCGAGCACGTCCCCGCAGCCTGGTTCCCCCCCACGCTCCCGGTGGATTTTCACCCGTGGGAGGTCTGGCACTCCCAGGCCGGGCGGCGGGACGAACCATGCTCTAGATCCGTAAGGAAAGGGCTGCCCAGAGCCGCCCCGGCCCACGCTCGGCTCCTTCGGTTGCGACTTGTTGATGCCCATCTCTTGGTATCGCCAAGCGGGCCCCTGCATCTCTGCCACTTCACCCAGCCACGGCTCTCTCGCCAACAGCCGCTGGTCCAATACAAGGCACTGACTGCCCAGCCTTGCCTCTCTCATATCCTGGGACCGACACGGCTACCCCAGCACTGCAGCGTCTATCGACCTCCCCCCAATCCATCCTTCCGGCCAGCGGACCCAGCCAGTCCTCCTCCGGCCCCTGCTTTCTCCTGTCTCCATCCCAGAGACAGTGAGACAGCCCCAGCCTCCTCTGCCCTCCTTACCTTGATGTCTCTGTGGATCTTGCCTTGGGTGTGAAGATAAGACAGACCCTAAAAGCACAAATGAGAATGGGGTGTTTAGCTCCAGGGTGTTTAGCCCGGCCTGAGTGGCCCCCGCCCGGCCTCCATTCAGTCACTGTTGTTAGATGGTTAAACACAGGGTTAATGGTCGAATCCCAGCGGTGGCCACCTCGTGGGAAGGCCTCTGAGATGCCCCCCGGAGAGCTGAGCTGCCCCAGGTTTGAGGCCAGCGTGAGGGGGCTTCCCGCACTCACCTGCAACGTTTCTCTGCAGACGTAGGCGATTTGCTGCTCTGACAGGGGGCCAGTGACTGTAATGGAAAATGGATGTGGTTTATTATTAGGTGTAGTATGGTAACGCCCCACTAAAGCCCATCATCACACTGAACGCTGCCCAGACCCCAACCGAGATAAGGGCCCTGTCGCGCCCGGCGCTGCCCAGACCCCAACCAAGATTGGGGCCCCGGCGCGGCCGGGTGCTGCCCAGACCCCAATTGAGATCAGGGCCCCGTCAGGCCGGGCGCTGCCCAGACCCCAACCAAGATTGGGGCCCCGTCGCGCCGGGCGCTGCCCAGACCCCAGCCGAGATCAGGGCCCCGTCGCTGCCCAGACCCCGGCCGAGATCGGGGCCCCGTCGCGCCGGGTGCTGCCCAGACCCCGACCGAGATCAGGGCCCCGTCGGGCCGGGCGCTGCCCAG
>NW_020671987.1:0-3152 GCF_002925995.2 Terrapene triunguis | reverse complement strand
ATTGGCCAAGGCCGATTCCACATCAATGGAGTATGTGAGAAGCCAACCCAATCCCAGAACATTGCCCCCGAGGAACCAATGGTCCAGAGGGAGATGGATTTCCCACCCCCCTGCAGAGGAGCTAAGCAACAGCTGGAGAACAAAGGACTGGAGAGGGGTGAGGTGGTGCCCAGAGATGCCCGCTGGAAGGAGTCGGAGCTCTCACCTAGAACTGACCAAGAAGGTCAGGCAGAGAGACAGAAGGAGCCTGAACAGTGGATTCACTGTTCCCCTGGCTGGGCCCTGGGCTGACCAGGATGGGCCATGCTTTCACCTTCAGTTCTCTGGGCTAACCTGGGGACTTCCCATGCTGGGCTCCAGCTGCTGAATAAACCCGGCTGTTGTGACAGCGCTGGGTGAGGGGCGTTAACCCCTGCCCACGGCACAAGGCTCCACGGGAGTCTGGCTCAGTGGGACTCACTGCACAGAGCTCACAGTGTGAAGCAGGGGGGCTGGAGCCCCAGACGTCCAGGCTAGGAGGTGGTCAGGCCACGGGCCCTGCCCTGGAGGAAGAGTGAGACCCCTGGGGGTTTGGCCCACTGAACGGTTCCTCCAAGAGACTGTTCCAAAGCTGGGTCTGTAGCACTGATCCAGTGGATCCGTGACAGTGGGGTCTGGTGGTTAGAGCAGTGAGGACTCCTGGATCTAGGAGGGTAGTGGGGAAGAGATTAGAGCAGGGGCTGGGCCCAAGACTCCTGGGTTCTTGTCCCATCTCCACCAGCATTGTGTGTCCATGGCTCAGTTCAGCCTGTGTTAGAGCAGCGGCTGGGAGCGTCAGCCTGTGGCACCCTGACAGCCCGGCGCTGGGGGTGGCGATTGGGGAGGAGTGGAGCTAGGTTCCCCGATGGGTCCCTGGCAGGGCTGTGGGTGAGCCACAGCCCATGGCAGAGGAACTTGCTAGCAGGGAGCTATTCTCTCACCTTACACTGGCACTGCCCGCTGGCATCACACTGCCTGCTCACGCTGCCTTGGGGGTCACAGCTGCAGTCTCTGGTGAGCTCTAGAGCAAGGAGGCAGAAGAGAAGAGCTGTTACTCCTGAGCCTGGTCGCCTGGGGGCCAAGCAATGGAGGGGCTCCGAGCCCAGCACCCTCTTGCTCCATGGGTAACTGCCAGCTCTGCCCTGCCCACAGGATGGGGCACCAGAATGCAGGATGGGCTCCCCCAGGCTGGGGCTCCTTCAATCTCCCCCACAATTGGACCCCCCAGGGGAGCCCCTCCACAGGCACCGGGCCCCATCACCCCGAGGGCACTGCATGGGGTTGGCTCTTGGGCGCTGGGGATTTCGCACGACTCAGTGGGGCCCCTTCCTTCCTGACAGCCCTGGCGCCGGGCCCTGAACCTTAGTCTCATCCCAAGGACCCCCCCCAGAACCAGCTGCCACTCGCTTCCATGGCACTTACCTCTGCAGGGCTGTCCCAGGCTGGGGTTCCCCACATAGCCAGGAGCACACCTGGGGGCAAAGGGAAGAGACCTCCTGGTCACATGGGGAGCTGGCTCTGCCAGTCTTCAGCCCACCAAACCCCGGCTGCTCCTTCCGCTCACAGCCCCCCATTCTTCCACAGTCCCACCGCTCACCCACAGCCCTGCACCTCCACCCTCCACCAGCCCCACCCCCCACACCCATACCCCACAGCCCCACCCCCATTTCCCCATACAGCCCCACCCCCATTTCCCCACACAGTCCCCTCACCCACAGCCCCACCCCCATTTCCCCACACCCCACAACCCTACCCCCCATTTCCCCACACAGCTGCACC
This sequence comes from Terrapene triunguis, assembly GCF_002925995.2. Classification (NCBI taxonomy): domain Eukaryota; kingdom Metazoa; phylum Chordata; order Testudines; family Emydidae; genus Terrapene; species Terrapene triunguis. Next base: position 1,355 of record NW_020671987.1, on the reverse strand, counting down.
CCCACACCTATACCCCATATAGCCCCCTTACCCACAACCCCTCCCCTCATACCCTCCCACACCGCCCCCCATGCCCCCACAGTCCCACCTCTCACCCCTCATCCACAGTCCTGCATCTCCACCTCCCACATAGCCACACACCCCCACACCCATACCCCACAGCCCCCTCACGCACAGCCCCTCACCCCCCACCCTCCCTGCCCCCCCCAACTCTGGTTTGGCTCTTTGTATCTCTGCTGCCCTCGTGCTGCTTCCAGAATCAGGCCCCCCCCAGAGCATTCAGGGGCTGGTTGCTGGGCAGGAGCATGGGGAGTCCTGGCCCCAGCACTAGGGCTGGAGGAGGTTCCTTCCCAACTGAGCCCCCTGCCCCAGCCCCACAGTCCTTAACCAACCCCAGAGCCCTGGCACCCCATGGCCAGGCTCCGAGACCCATTCGACTCCGCAGGAGACAGGCTGTGCTGGGCTAGCTAGGCCTAGAGGGGTTCCCTTCTCCAAGTGCCAGTGTCAGAAGCCTTGCTGGGGCTCCCAGAGCAGTGACCTACACTTGCATTCGGGGGCACCCCTGGCACCATGAGGTCAGTGCCAATTCCACAGGCCCAGACCCTCAGGGCGGGCACAGACTGACACTCAGGTGAGCCAAGCAGGGCACATGGGGCAGTCCCTGAGTGGTGTCTGGGCAGGGACAGACTGGCACCCCCCGTACCTCTGGCACTGGCGTCCCACGTAGCCTGTGGTGCAGGCATCACACGTGGGCTGTCCGTCCGTGTCCAAGAAGCAGGTTTTCGTGGTCCTGAGAAGAGGATGAAGAAGAGTCATGCCCAGCTCAGCCCTGCCCCTGGCCCAGCCTTGTCCACCCCGCAGCCCACCCCATGGACCGACAGACACAAGACATGGAGTGAGCAGAAGCCCTGTGAGGTGGGACTGCCCCAGGCTGTCAGGGGACGTACTGGCTGGTTGCATATGGCCCGTGGCATGGGCAGGGCTTGCAGTCCGCTGGGGTCCCTCGTCGGGCGTCGCCATAGTAACCTGGCTGGCAGCGTTCGCACCTGGTGCCCTCGGTGTTGTCCTGGCAGTTCTGAGAAGGAAAGAGAAGGAATCTATACATATAAAATGATGGGGTACAAATTAGCTGTTACCACTCAAGAAAGAGATCTTGGAGTCATAGTGAATAGTTCTCTGAATGTGGAGCGGCAGACAAAAACGTGAACAGAAAGTTGGGCATCGTTAAGAAAGGGATAGATAATAAGGCAGAAAATATCATATTGGCTCTGTATAAATCCATGTTACACCCACATCTTGAATACTGCATGCAGCTGTGGTCACCCCATCTCAAAAAAGATATATTGGAATTGGAA
>NW_020671986.1:0-2157 GCF_002925995.2 Terrapene triunguis | reverse complement strand
AAGACTGAAGCAAAATAGGCGTTAAGCACCAAAGCTTTCTTGTTGTCATTAGTTTTGAGCTCTCCTTCCACGCTAAGTAGAGGACCTACCCTTCCCTTCATCTTTTCTTGCTACTGATGTATTTGAAGAACCTCTTCTTATTGCCTTTTTTGTTCCTTACCAGAGGTAACTCATTTTGTGCCTTAGCCTTTCTGATTTGGTCCTGCTTTGAGCAGGGGATTGGACTAGATGACTTCCTGAGGTCTCTTCCAAACCTAATATTCTAAGATTCTATGATTTTGTCTCTACATAGTTGTGCCATTCTTTTGTACTCCTCGTTATCAATTTGTCCATCTTCCCACTTTTTGTAGGAAAGCTTTTTGATTGTCAGGTCATTGAAGAACTACTGATTGAGCCATATTGGCCTCTTGCTAGTCTTTCTGTATTTCCTCTGCATTGGAATGGTTTACTGTTGTGCCTTTAACACTGTCTCCTTGTAAAGAATAAATAAGAATGTAAATAATAAACATTGCTAATAATTAATACAAAGGGTCATAACACTGGAATGGATCTCATGGGTCGAGTCCAATCTCTTGCTATCACAGGCAGCCCTGTCATATCATCCCGTGGATACATTTATGAAGCTCCATCCAGAACCTCCCTCCTCCAATGACTAGAAGCCATCTTCTCATTCCCAGCCTCAGTTAACTCCTGGCCAGTTTATCCCCATTTGTTCTTGTGCCAACACTGTCCTTTAGCATCAATAGCTCTTCTCCCTCCCGGGTGTTTACCTCGAGATGTATTTATAGAGCAGTCCGATCCCCGCCCAGCCTGACTTTCGCAGGGCTAACCAAGCCAAGCTCCTTTAGCCTCCCCTCCAAAGCCAGGCCCTCCACTGCCCTGACCGCCCTAGCAGCCCTTCTCTCCACCTATTCCAGCCTGGATTCTATATTTTTGTTTAAACAATTCTCATATGGGGAAGAAAAAAAACTATAGGCAACACACATGCAAATCAAAATACCATTGGAAATCTGACTTAAATAGTGCGAGGCCCTTCCCACCTATAAAATGGTTTGAAGTGTGGTTCTGCTCAGAAAACGTGGTTCAAAGCAAAAAGGCATCTTTTAAAAATTGGAAAGCAAATCCTACTGAGAAAAATAGAAAGGAGAATAAATACTGGCAAGATCTGGGTAAGGGGGATACGATAGAGAGCTATAAAAGCATAAATGGTGCGGAGAAAAAGAATAAGGAAGTGTTATTTACTCCTTCCCATAATACAAGCACAGGGTGTAACGATGCTGCCTGTGGTGGGACACACCTGAGAGTATCAATTCAGGACAAATTGCTTAGAGCAGGGCAGTCACAGCCCAAGGCTGGCTGGGGTTCCTTTATTATTAAGGCACATCAAACCAGCCAAACAGAGAGGACTTCATTCTTACGTCACCGGCTAACCATAAGTCATACAGGCAATTTCCTTAGACATTCCAATTTCCCAGTATCACCAACAGTGCCACACGTTATGGTGTAAATGGTTATGAAAACCAATAACCCAGTAAAAGAAAAAAAGTTCTCTCTATCCCAAAGGACCAAGCCCCAGATCCAGGTCAATATACAAGTCAGATCTTACCCACAAATCACGCTGTTGCCAATCCTTTAGAATCTAAAATCTAAAGGCTTATTTATAAAAAGAAAGTAATATAGATGAGAGCTAGAATTGGTTAAATGGAATCAATGACATACAGCAATGGCAAAGTTCTTGGTTTAGACTTGTAGCAGTGATGAAATAAACTGCAGGTTCAAATCAGATCTCTGGAGCACATCCACAGCTGGGATGGGTCATTCAGTCCTTTGTTCAGAGCTTCAGTTTGCAGCAAGGTTCCTCCAGAAGTAAGAAGCAGGACTGAAGACAAAATGGAGGGGTTTCCAGGGCCTTTTATATTCTCTGCCCTGTGGAAGGACCTCTTTGTTCTTACTGTGGAAAAACACAGCAGCAAGATGGCGTTTGGAGTCACATGGGCAAGTCACATGTCCACGCATGACTCAGTTTTCAGGCCGATACCATTGTTTACGTGTTAGTTTGAATGTTCCCAGGAAAGCGTTGATGTGGATTGGCATCTCCCAAAGTTCATTCTCAGTTAAGTGTTCCTTGATTGGGCACTTACCCAGAATAGTCCTTCC
>NW_020671985.1:0-4645 GCF_002925995.2 Terrapene triunguis | reverse complement strand
TAGACCTCTTCCAGGTAAAAAAACCTGCAGAAGGGAAAAGCATACTTGAACTTTGGTGCTTTCTTCCTCCCAAATAACCATCACATCATGCCCTGGAGATCATGAGACAGGCTGGAGTGTGGTCTGGAATCCACAGTGACCTGAGATCTCCCGAGAATACTTTGTCATCCCAAAAGAACAAAGTTTAGCACTCTCTCTGCCCCAGCCCTGGCATCATGACTGTCTGGCTCAATTGCTGTGCTGCTGTTTGCTCTCCAAAGACAGGTGCACTCTGATCACTGTGTAAAGAATTGCGTGTGTTTTTGCCACACCAGAAGTGAAAAAATGCTATACAGAACAGCTATTCCTCAATTCCTCTGACCAGCCAGCCATACTCTCCATTAAACACAGAGCTCCAGCTGCATAATGCCACCATTCCCTCCATGTTGGTAACTACCTAGTAGTGGCAGCATGTTATACCACCTAACCCTGTGTACTCTGTACGTACCACTCTTTGCTCCATTGCTTGAGATTTTAGAGCCTCTGTTCTCCCCCATGTTGCATAATGGAAGGGAGCATAGAACCCAACTATCTTTGGTTGTAATAAATCTATATGTAACAGCCACAACTATATACAAGTCTCACACACAGTTTAGGAGCTAGGATTAGAATCTTGATCCTTCAGCTCCAAAAGACAAGTCTCTACCACTTGAGCTACAAGATCTCTGAAATGGGTATTGTAGCAAATTGTATTAACATGGAGATGTCTTGCCAACTGGGAATGTGGTGGTGGACATCCTAGAGATAGGATAAACAAATTGCTGGGTAGAAAAGCTGTTTTGATGGGAAGTTCAGCACAAGTCATACTTTTTGGGTGGGGAAAAAAAATGTGAATCAATCAACAGATGCCAATATTGCTTGAACACCAGTCCTGTTTGGTAGGAATGCAGATCAGAAAGCCCCACCAACATGAGTTATGCAGCATACAGGGAAGCAGATGGGACAAAATCTCCTGGAAACTGAATGAGGAATGCACAGCCAGAGCTGCAAACAGATGAAAACTCAAAGGGCATAAACTGTTGACTTCAGCACACAGCTCTGCCAACACCTTATGGCTTATATAGCCCAGTGGGTAGTTCATCAAAAAAGGAATGTCTAGTGAGCAAAGCCAGTGAATTTATAATAAAGGGGAAACGGGTATAAAAAAAAATTAGGCAAGTAGAAGAATTAATGCAAACCATAAAAACTGAGCTCTTTGTGGTTTATTTGTATGCAGTTGCACCTTATGGCTACTCTAAAAATCAAATCTTAGAATACTATATCAATAAGTTGTTATCTCTAAGGACTTCAGAGAACAATTTCTGCATCTCAAGTGATATCTTTTTGACAGTTCCTAATCTCCACAAAACACTGGCAAAGTGGCTTTAAGCCTGTTTGTCATCACTGGCAACTGTCAGTACTCTAAATACATCATTTATTGATCCTAAACAGGGGCTATCAGTAGACCCTAAAGCACATGGCAGGAAGCTTGTTTGCAAACCTACAATAACTCAAATATTATACAAATACATTTTCAGCAATACATGAATAAGAATTACTAACCTAGTTTTCTGCACATTGGCCTGAAAATTTACCTTATGTTGCCAAAAACTTCATTGTAATAAACCAAATATTTCACCATCAAACCATAAAGTGGATGAAATTGCATCTATGTATGCACACCAAGCAGCCCATTAAATACTATGCTTCCTCAATTACATATGCACAAGAGCATAATCCAGCTCTTTGTGGATGCAATTTAGGTGACTGGTTTTGAAAAAAAAGTCATCCCGTAATATTATCGATAACTGGTTCAGTGAAATCCTGGGCCCCCGTTGAAGTCAATGGGCATTTTGACATTGACTTCAATGGAGCCAGGATTTCATCCTTTGTGGATTTTTTCCCCTCAAGGTTCCCCAAGGCCTCCATTTCTCTAGACATTTCCTGCTTTTCCCCCCATTTCTTCCTTATGTCTTGATTGATTACAGAACTAAAAACAGAAATGAAAAGATCAGAACTAATCAGTTTACTTTTCCTCAAGCCTTTCCTAATGTTCTCTCATGCATAAGGCCCAATCCAACTCCTGTTGAGGTCAGCAGGAAGATGACTTCAATGGAAACTAACCATATCCAGATTCTGTTGTCTTGAGTTCTGTTTTAATAGAATCTCTTTTAGATACATCCTGTTGAAAAAGTGTATTCATACATTTCTATACTGAAAGTATTTTATTGACTTTGAAAAGGGCTTCTTCTCTCCAGTATAAATATGAGCCAATATAAATGGTTGAGACCTTGGCTGCCATGACCCATGCAATCTAGGCTCAATTAAAAGGCCTTAAGACCAAAATTCACCCCTCAAGAGGCTCCACACTATACCCCCGCTTAAGGGCTGTTTTAAGAACTTAAGAGGAGCATAGTGCTGGCTCTGCACAGGACTCAATTTTGAGGACACAGCAGTGAAGGGTTAGAGCCTACACATACATGTAAAGGGTGTGGTTGAGCATTGTTAACACAGGACTGGAAGACAAAAACCTCCCAAATTCTAATCCTAGTACTGACTTCTGGTTCATCCTTTGGCAAACCACTCAAGACCCAATTAGATACTGTAGTAGGGAGTCTGGAGGAAAGCCACTGTGTAGTGCTCTAAATCTGTGGAGGAAAAATAAGCAATACTTCATATTCAATTAAAAAAAAAATGAAGCCCCAATCACACACAGCTCTTGTAACTCAGTAGCAGAAAAGTTAAGGTGATCCACAGGAAAACTGAGCTGCTCATGGGTTGACCAAGCTTGCATGGGGCCTTATTTTCCAGGAGTACTGAAGACCTACAATTTCCCAATATTGCCGGTCCCAAACTTCAAAAATCATGAGTTAACCCCCACCCAAGTCATGTGGTTAGCCCAACAACAGTGTTGCCAACTCTCTCAAGCTTAATTAGTTTGATTTTAATGCATGTGATTTTGGTCCCTGATGCAGGAGCTCTTGCTTGAGGATACATTTGAGACTAAGGCTCCATTGTGTTCAGCACTGTATAAAATGTTCCCGGTCCTAAAGAGCTTGCACATTCTAGTGCAAAGTATGGTGGTGAGCTTGTGATGTGTGTGGTGGAACCACAACTCCTCTTATATGGCAACCACCAAACATCTATTAGACAGGAACGACTTTTAATTCCTGCTGAGCTGGGCAGGATTGAAATTGGTCACCTACAGGTGACAGCCTCAATTGCTCATTAGCAGGGCTTGGAGGCATCAAGTTTCCCTATGTGCCAGAGTTACTCCTTAGAGAATAAGATTGTTTTCTTAAAATACAGGTTTATTAAAACAAGCTCTGACCTTTCTGGAGTTGACACAGGCAGGGTCTTGCAGCCTTGGGCTCAGCAAAATCTCCCGCTGTTCTCTCAGTCTCAGACATAATCCACAGAAAGTGCCACATACTGTCTAACATTGCCAATCCCAGACATTCATAAATGAAAACCAGGCCTTGAAATTATATATTAGTTCTTGTTATTTGTCTTCTAGACTTAGAGCCTTTGGGGTACACTCAGGTCATGTTTTCAGGCTTTTCTCCATGTCACGAGGGCTAGCAACTTACTGTTTTTTAAAAAGTGAAATTTGAGTCTCATGTAATCACCTGACTCCAGCAGCTGAGTCTTTCTTAAAGACCAAATATTGTGACTTTTTTATTTTTTGGAAGTGTCACAAGAGTTGGCACCACTGCTGTTCTTGATGACTACAAACACTGAAAATACAACAGCAAAACAATTATTAGCACAGCATCCACATTCATTTCTAAATACAATGTTGCAATGTAAAGTCATTCCAGCTATTACTCCTGAGATCTTGAACGAAATTTTATACATATACTTATTTCCCTGCCCACCCCCTCCCAAGGCTCATCAGCAGGGTTTGAAACCACAACCTTCAAACAAACAGCAAAGATCATTTCTACTGCTCTTGTGGTAGGTGTAAGTGGGGGAGAAAAAGCAAACTATTATGCTCTATGTGGAACAGACCATGGAGATAGATAACATACACGTCAGTGGATTATAAAAAGAGGTTGAGAGAGACAGCAGTAGAATGAGGAGCATCAGGATTCTTGGTTTCTGTTCTTGACGCTGGAAGAAGATTGTGGCTTTTCTAGTGATTTCCTAGCACAGAAGTAGCAGAATCATAAATCTCTCTCTATGCTCTAGCTACCTGGCATTAGTACACAGGTTAAAGCGGCCTGTGATTTGGCCTGCTCCTTCCAAATGGCTGAGAGACAAAGTGGTTGAGACTTGGCACTGTTCTATTAGACAGCGGGGCTATTCCCAGCTCCGTGGGAAGTGATCTGAGAGCTTGCATGAGTTTTTCTATTTGTAATAATAGTTACTCTGCAAGATACCTGAATGGCTCATAATAAGGATTGTAAAAGGCACCGAACTATTAACCACAGTCAGTGGAAAAGCTGGGACTAGCCCTCAGCCTCTGGGTTGGCAGTTTAAACTATAAAGTCCCCCCCTTCCAACTCCAAGGCAAACAAGTGTCCATACTGAAATACAGGTCTGTCTCATCTTATATGATGCTGTTGCAAAAAAAGCACACATGATTCTGGGATGTATTAACAGGTGTGTTGTGAGCAAGACACGA
>NW_020671984.1:0-1265 GCF_002925995.2 Terrapene triunguis | reverse complement strand
ACTTTATCTTTCAGATCTTCAGTGATCTGAAATTCAAAAAAGAGTCCTACAAAAAGTGGAAACTAGGTCAAATGTCAAAGGATGAATATAAACGAATAACACAAGGGTATAGGGACAAAATTAGAAAGGCCAAGGCACAAAACGAGATCAAACTAGCTAGAGACATAATGGGTAACAAGAAAACATTCTACAAATAAATTAGAAGCAAGAGGAAGATTAAGGACAGGGTAGGCCCATTACTCAATTTGAGGGGGGAAGACAATAACATAAAATGTGGAAATAGCAGAAGTGCTAAATGACATTTTTGTTTCAGTTTTCACTAAAAAGGTTGTTGGTGATTGGACGTCTAACATAGTGAATGCCAGTGAAAATGAGGTAGGATTAGAGGCTAAAATAGGGAAATAACAAGTTAAAAATTAGGGCTTGTCTACACTGGCAATTAACAGCGCTGCAACTTTCTCACTCAGGAGTGTGAAAAAACACACCCCATAGCGCAGCAAGTTGCAGCGCTGTAAAGCACCGGTGTAAACAGTGCCCCAACGCTGGGAGCTACGCCCCTCATTGAGGTGCCAGTGTAGACTAGCCAGACAAGTTAGATGTCTTCAAGTCACCAGGACCCGATGAAATACATCCTAGAACATTCAAGGAGCTGACTGAGGAGATATCTGAGCCATTAGCCATTTGAAAAATCATGCAAGATGGGAGAGATTCCAGAGAACTGGAAAAGGGCAAATATAGTGCTGCCCTATAAAAAGGGAAATAAAGACAACAGGGGGAATTACAGACCAGTCAGCTTAACTTCAGTACCAGGAACGATAATGCAGCAAATAATTAAGCAACCAATTTGTGACCATCTAGACAATAATAAGGTGATAAGTAAAAGTCAGCATGGATTTGCCAAGAACAAATCATGTCAAACCAACCTAATAGCTTTCTTTGACAGGGTAACAAGCCTTGTGGATGGGGGGCAAGTGATATCCGTGGTATATCTTGACTTTAGTAAAGCTTTTGATACTGTCTCTCATACCTTCTCATAAACAAACTAGGGAAATGCAACCTAGATGGAGCTACTATAAGGTGGTTGCATAACTGGTTGGAAAACCATTCCCAGAGACTAGTTATCAGTGGTTCACAGTCAAGCTGGAAGAGCATAACAAGTGGGGTCCCGCAGGGATTGGTTCTGGGTCCGCTTCTGTTCAATATCTTCATCGGTGATTTAGATAATGGCATAGAGAGTACACTTATAAAGTTTGTGGACGATACCA
>NW_020671983.1:0-1054 GCF_002925995.2 Terrapene triunguis | reverse complement strand
CAGAGGGACTACAAAGCAGAAATTAATAGTGCATGCTCTTAGTGCTCAAGCTGATGTGCACAGACAAAGTGTGAAGGAATAGTGGCAAATGTTTTTGCTCCATGGGCAATGATGAACTAATCGACAACCTGAAAAATGTTGAATGAGTGTCACTGTCGGTGCATTGAATCACAGATATGTGGAATTGCTTCCTCTCTTGGATCGCAATTTCAAGGCTTATGAAGGCAGTTTGTGTCTGCAAACTAAACCTCTGGATTTTGTCAAACTTAAAGAAGAAATATCAGAACTTATTGCAGCTGAGATAATAAATATTCTGAATAAGTATGGAAGCAGATAATACAAAGACAAATTTTGGTGGTCAATACAGACATGGAAGAGAACATTTGCACACCAAAGTAAAGACGAGCTTAAAAAGGGAAGTGATAGGCCTTGGATGTCCTGCTCACATCATGCACAAGTATACAGGGGATACTATCCTGGTAGATGTTGAGAGCATTCTAATTAACATTTTTGGTATTTTTATATATTCACTGTTTGTGTGGAAATACTGCAAAGTTTTTATGAGTATGTGGGACGTGAATATCGGAATATACTGGAATACATATCTGTTGGAAGATTATTACAACAAAACGCAATATTGCCTGAAAATTCTTAGCATGCGTAGAGGACAACTTTCTGATTCATAACAACCAGGGGGTTATCTATTTTGGATCTGGTTTTGACTAACAGGGGTCAATTAGTTGGGAATGTGAGGGTGGTGAGGAACTTGGGAGAGAAGTGATCATGATCTGATCGAATTCAAGATCCTGTGGAAAGGATGACATGAGAACAGTAAAGCAAGAGCACTGGACTTCAGACAGTCGGATTTCAACCAACTCAGAGAAATAGTAGGCAAAGTAATCTGCAAATTTGATCAGTGTTCTCTCTATTCCTACATCCAGGTATTAATGAAGATGTTAAACAACATCAGACCGAGAAGAGGAGGTTAGACTACATGACTTTTGTCATCCCTTCTGACCCTATGATTCTATCATTCTACAACCACCTCTGCTCA
>NW_020671982.1:0-4625 GCF_002925995.2 Terrapene triunguis | reverse complement strand
TTTGCCTTGACCCCTAAAACGATCCTGTATAAATTTGTGGGGCAACAAAATCCCAGCTCCTTCCACTTTGTCAAAACCTTCCAAGGTTTGTCTCTTAATACATTCAATGAATATGTTAAAGAGGCTTGGGGACAAAATACCTCCTTGTTTCACACCCTGCCCAGTGGAAAACCACACACTGTCACCTCCTGCTGTTTGCACCGTGGGCTGCTGGTGGTGGTGGTGGAGACTTGCAATGAATTCAGTGATGTGCTTTGAAATCCTTATGTCTGCCAGTCTCCTCCAAAGATGGACATGCCCTGCCTCGCCCACTGATGGCTTGAATGTGGGCCAGGATCCTGCCAGGCCGTTACTTCTTGTGTCCTCATTGACACCTGGGATAAAATGCAGCACTCACTTTGCATGGGTGTGGATGGCTGCCCTGTGTCAATGGCAGGGGAGGAGCAGGCTCATTTGCTCAGACCTGGGGTACAGAGAAAGCCTTTCTCCCCAGCCCATAAGCTCCAGATACCATGTGGGCAGTGCTAGCTCCCACACCCTAGGTGTAGCCATTGCCTTTGAGTGGGGAGGCCCATTCCTTGAGGAAACTGCCAGTGAGGGGACCAATGATGATGGTGGTGTCTGGACATTCACCCCTGACCTGTGACCCCCAGCTTATTTAATCTAGACCTCCAAGGAGCCATCAAATCAGGCACTGAGTTTTCCACTGCTGAGAGTTTTTCTGCATGGCCACAAACCAAGGCAAAATGGCTGTCCCAGAATTCTCAGCAGCCTCCCTTTAAATTTGTGGGTGGCCCAGATGTGGCCAGAGGGCAATGAAATGCTGCCTGTGACCAATATCCACTTTCAACGCTGCCGTTTGTGATCAGAGCTGGAATCGAGGAGGAGTGATGCATTCTGGGACCCAATGGGGCAGGTTCATCTCCGATTGGCTTCAATTGCTTGACTTGTGCCTGCTCATGTCAGGGATGAATTTGGTACCCAGAACCACATCTTGTTAATTGCAAGTACCTGAAAACTAAGCCATGTAACAAACGCTGAGGGTCCTGAGGAGTTATTCATGGCACCTTCTGCATCAATTGAACTCTGCTGCAGAAACTGGCCCCTGAGGGCAAAGCCCATCGACGCTGCTTTATTCTTGCATTGATGGGAGCAGAGGACCTGTTATCTACTGGGGCTGGAACTCAGATAAGCAGTTCAGGTGCAAGCCAGTTTACTCTCTTAAATAGTAATTAAATTCATTAATCAACATCATCATGCTTTCTTGGCATGAGTCTATTATTTGCTTTCGTCCAGGAAGTCTCTCCCTCGCTGGAGCACACACTACAGTGTACTAGGGAACAGGCAAGCATGGGAATGCGAAGGAATCCTGGAGCAGATGTGCTCTGTACCTCCACAGCGTGGATGCACTCTGGGGATTACACACATGGGTGCTCTCCGGGGCACATGCCATCTCAGGCAGCTGATTCATGCTTATACCATGTCTTAGTGATGTGTGTGATATTCTATACCTTGGGGGAGTGTCCTGTAACCCCCATATTCCTCATTTTTATATAATTGTGATCTTGCATATAAAGCATGCCTTGTAAGGTATCAGGGGAAAGGTTATGTTCTGCTGAAAGTCATTTCGCTATCCATATATGTATATCATTAATGCATAAGAAGTTATGAGAATTGTGTTGTATGGTTGTCACTGAAACATGCTGTAAATTGGGGAATCAGCTAGATATTAGCTCCCCAGAGGCAACAGGAAGGAAAGTAACCAGCGCCTGGGAGGTGTGTCAAACAACCATCAGCAACCATTGTCCAGCAAGGGAGCTACAATTCAATGACTCACCTGCATAAAGCCACACCAGGGGAATTGCTCAACCTTGCCTGGAGACTCAGCAATGCCCACCAGACCTGCCTGGACTTGTGCTCCCCAAGCACACGGGACTGAGGGTAGAAAACAGAACACAGGGGCCCCTGCTCCTGCCCCCACCAATGCTGCAAGCAACAAGGACATTCTGAAGACTCCATCTGAGGGGACTAGCCCAGATTTCAAGGGTGAAATCTGTGTACTAGGAACTGCATATCCAGTGGGGTGAGAAAAACTGTTTAATCTAGATGTTGCCCAGTCTAGTAGGGTTGAGAGTTTAGACCTCGTGCTTATATTTTATTTTATTTTGGTGACTAACTCTGACTTTTTGCCTATCACTTATAATCACTTAAAATCTATCTTTTGTAGCCAATAAATTTGTTTTACTTTTTATCTTTACCAGTGAGTTTGTATGAAGTGTGTGGCAAATCTGCTCAGGTTGGCAAAGGCTGGTGTACATCCACTTTCCATTGATGAAGTGGTGAACCAATTAATGAATTTGCACTGCCCATCTTGAGCAGTGCAAGGCAGTATATTCCTGAGGTACAGTGCTGGGAGCTGGGGGGATTTGGCTGGTGCCTTTCCCTGTCTGATTCATGAGTGGCTCTGGGAGCATTCATGCAATCTAGCTGGGTGTAGGGCTCCGCATGCTGTTGTGCTGAGTGATCACAGCGCCTGGAGGGGTTTGCTGCTGGTCACTAGCAAGGCATTGTGAGAGACAGCCCAGGCTGGGGAGAGTTAAGGGGGCACAGAGGTCCCACAGTCCCAGGCTGCATGCCAGAGATCCCGTCACAATGTGTTATTAGTTAGTGCTGCATGCAGGGATTTAACCAGGGACCCTGCACTTCTGTTGGGCTTGCTTGATCCTAAAGGCCCTGCACAGAGTTCAGGATTTAGGTCCTCATGGGATACTCATTCTATTGCATCTAGGTGGCTGTAGAAGAAAATATTATACTCGATTCATGGGCTTCTTACCTGCCACATGTGCTACAATACCAAGAGTACATTATGTGACTGGACAGGTTAATCTAAACCCCTAGCTTTAGCGCCTGCCTGCCTGTATGAGTGTAGGGGCATGCTCAGACCTGGGTAGGGTGACCATATTTACCAAAGTAAAATCGGGACACCGCACGGGGCTGGCCTGAGGAGCCTGGCATCACTGCTCACCTGAGTCCATCCCCTCTCCCCCATGGGGTTGTCCCAAGCCACCTGGCATAGCAGCTCACCCAAACCCCGCACCACCCGGGACTGGTGTTGACTGTGCAAGCCCCACGCTGCCCGGAAGTGGGGCTGGGGCAGTCCACCTGAGCCCCACGCCACCCCGGGTTGACAACCCCAGCCTCACGCCGCCCTGGGCTGACAGCCCCAGCCCTGTACTATCGGAAGCCTGCACTGCCCAGGGCTTACAGCCCCGAACCTCACTGCCCAGAACCTTGTGTCGCTACTGGCCTCCCCAAACGTTCCTCTGCGGCCCCTAAGGGAGCGCAACTCACATTTTTGGCAAAATTGGACATTTGTTCCATTTGCTCTTGTCAACTGATCACAGCAACTTGCAACTGGCAAGAGCAAACGGGACAAATGTCCATTTTTGCCAAAAAAAATCAGGACATCAGTACAGGGCTTAAAAAAGGGGGCGGTCCTGGCTAAAACGGGATGTATGGTCACCCTACACCTGGAGCTCAGGGGGAGTTGTTCCGAGCTTTCAGGAAGACAGGACTTTAAAAAGCCCAGTCTTACAAATGCTCTTTCCTAGTGCACGTTTCTCTTTTGCTTTCAGGTCACTCCCTGGCCTCTCGAGCGAATGCCCAAGCTGTCTCATTGATTTGAGCACAAGCCAACATTGCAACAAGGTTGTTCAGGCTGAAATAAGGTTTATTAAACTGTAACAAGGTTTGTTACTCTGCTAATGCGCCGTATAAAAAAAAGCTATGAAAATCAACTGCAGGGTGTAATGAGTAGCTCATTCCCCAACTTAAATATCTCGGCCATTTTATTACTGATTTTATTCTCCACAGTGAAAAGAAAAGGGCCCAAAAGCCCACATCACCTGAAACATTTAGCTTTCTTCAAGTTGGGTTGGTTCTTTCGCTCTGGTTCTGTGACACAGAGATCATTCCGGCTGCTGCCTGCAGTAGCTCCACAAAGGTTTCAGGGATTTCAAGCATTTTTGTTCTAAAGAGGATTTTGGAGGAAAGCTGAGAACCCTGACCACTTTCAATCCCCCCAAAAGCTCAGGTGGGAATGCACTGAGGAGAGACAGAAAGCAGCTAGTCATACTGCTTACGGCATCATCAGAAGGTGCCTAGATATCACAGTGATGGAAGCAGTATTACAATCTGAACAGAATGGAAGCAAAACTCTATTTATCCAGCTGTAATGCCTAGGAAGCGAAGCCCCACATTGCTGAGCATTATTCCGAACTCTCTGGACAGTCCGATTCCGAGTCCCTGTTTACAGCTCTATCAAGGGATTCATAGTTCTCCTGTGACATTAATTTTCCACTGTATGCTCCTAATTCTAGCGCAGTCGCTGATTCTGCTTGTGCCTGACAAGGACTGTGGTGTGCCTGCTGGCTGCCCAAATCATCCCTCCAATCCTGCTCTGACAGCATGTGCTTATTCCCAGCCCTCCTGTAAACTCCAAGGGAAAGACAAAAGCAGCACTAATGCTTATCTTGATGATAAAGGAAGAAGGAGGATCCGGGGAACTACAGGCCAGTTAGCCTCACCTCAGTCCCTGGAAAAATCATGGAGCAGGTCCTCAAGGA
>NW_020671981.1:0-1113 GCF_002925995.2 Terrapene triunguis | reverse complement strand
TCTTCTTAACCTCTGAGGATAGGACAAGAAGCAATGGGCTTAAACTGCAGCAAGGGAGGTTTAGGTTGGACATTAGGAAAAACTTCCTAACTGTCACGGTGGTTAAGCACTGGAATAAATTGCCTAGGGAGGTTGTTCAACCTGCTCTTAAAAATCCCCAATGATGGAGATTCCACAAACACCTGTCAGGGATGGTCTAGAGCAGTACTTCTAAAAGTCAGGCCACAGCTTCTTCAGGGAAAGCCCCTGGCGGTCTGGGCCGGTTTGTTTACCGGCCGCATCCGCAGGTTCGGCCGATCGCAGTTCCCACTGGCCATGGTTTGCCGACCCAAGCCAATGGGGGTTGTGGGAAGTGGCACGGGCTGAGGGATGTGCTGGCCGCCCTTCCTGCAGCCCCCATTGGCCTGGAGCGGCGAACCGCAGCCAGTGGGAGCTGCGATCGGCTGACTCTGTGGATGCAGCAGGTAAAGAAATGGGCCCGGACCGCCAGGGGCTTTCCCTGAACAAGTGGCGGACCGGCGTTGAGAAGCACTAGTCTAGATAATACTTAGTTCTGCCTTGAGTTTAGGGGACTGTACAAGACGACCTCTCGAGGTTCTTTCATTTCTATGATTCTATAACATATAAGTGTGTATCTGCTTATAATTGTATTTGAGATATAATCAACACCAATTTCCCTTTGAACTAATAAAGGAATTCTTGTGTGGAAACTTAGTTGTGCTAAACCTTAATAAATTTATCAGGGAAATTATTTCCAATATCTGGCTTTTCTGGTCATATTGGGGAGGGATTGGAACCACTTTGGTGAAGTTGTGAAGGAACGGGAGGAACAGCTGACTAGTAAGGTGGAGGCTGACACCCTGGTGAGAGTATGCTAGAACTAGCAGCGTTGGCAGGAATAGGAGAGGAAAAAAGCGGATGCTGTGGAGGGCACTTTCAGCCAGGTCAGTGGGCCGGCAATGACCACAGCCCTCGACAGCATCCAGAATGTGTTCACCCGGGGAGTGGCTATCCTGGCCCGTGACACAATTTTGCTCAGGAACGAGGGGCAGACCAGATGATCAGACACGCCTAAGGTTAAGAATTTGTCACAATTATTTTTAGTAAAAGTCA
>NW_020671980.1:0-2861 GCF_002925995.2 Terrapene triunguis | reverse complement strand
ACTCATGCCCCATCTGTCTCTTTAGTCTGCACATTCCCTCGTACTACTGAGGGACAGACTTTATTATCCAATTTTATTTTCAGTCCCTTATGGTGGGCCTGGGAATGTTAGGCCCGGGACCATAGGTACGTGGGGGTTAGTAGCCTATCTGATAGTTCCTTAAGGGCTTCGTGGGGACATACAAACTATGCCCAGGATATAAATGAAAATTATGGAATATAGGACTTATATATTGGTATTATATAAGTATGAGTATATGTATGTGTATGATATAGTGCTTAAAACTTGTGTGCTTTAATAGACTTATTATTCAGCGTGATTCAGCTACTGTGCCTTAACTCCTTACTCTATGAAGTGATTGTTTGGGTGTACAACCACAGTGTTGATTGCCATTTCCATTCCCTTATCCACTCGACCTTGTAACTTGGCGCGCCTTGATTGACGGATCATATAGCAACACATTCCCATTAAAACCACAACTGTTAGGGCCTGGATCCCCATTAGGAATATGCTTAGAGTGCGAACTACTGGATGCAAGGTCACATCCTCGGGGATTGCCCACCAGGGTGTTTCCACTGCCTGTTGAACCTCGTCCACTTCACGCATTTGCTGCTGGATTAAGTGGGCTATTGGTATTAGGGATTCCTTAGTGCTGGTTACTAAATCGTGTATATCTAACTGTAAGAACTTTACAGGTGGAAACAGATCAACCAATACATTTTGCAGATGTTTATGAATGATGACCGTTTCAGTGACAGCCTGTCACGGAATGTGGGCGGACACAAGGCCCTGCACCCCCGGCTTCCTGCGATTCACCATGACTCTCAGCCAGCCAGTAAAGCAGAAGGTTTATTTAGACGACAGGAATACAGTCCAAGACAGGCCTTGCAGGCACAGACAACAGGACCCCCCTTGGTTAGGTCCATCTTGGGCTCCTAGGGCACCCCAGCCCCCTTGGGAGGTCAGAGCCCCGTCTGCCTCCCAGCCACCTCACCAGCCAGCTCCTGAAACTCCCTCTTCAGCGACCCCTCCCACAGCCTTTGTTCAGTTTCCCGGGCAAAGGTGTCACCTGGCCTCTAACCCCTTCCTGGGTTCTCATGTTACATGCTCAGGTATTCTCCGGTCAGTCTCCCATCCCCCAATGCAGACCATCCTAGCCACACTCCCCTGTCAGCATTCAAAGACCACAGTCAGAACAATCCCAGTTCGTCACACAGCCTTACTCTTTTGTCCCTGTCATTGGGATGGGTCGGCCTGTTCCATGTTATCTGTGGAATGTTCCAGTACAGTATGTCTTGGTACCATGTTTATACTTTAACTTTGCTAGGTGAATATATATTTATGCAACATCAGCCCTTTTCCTGCCAGCTTCTGTGAGCAGGGCCTGCCTCTGGCTCACAGCTTAACTTTGCTTTATATTAGCGAAGTCTTGACCATTACTCTAGTTCAGGCCTCAGGCCTCATACTGGGCCTTCACTTACTACAGTCAGGTTTAGAAAACTATCACTGATCCCACCAGTCAGGGTCAGAAGGCTACACCGAGACAGAGAGAGCTGGGTTCTCACCACTCCGTGAAGCTGGAATCGATCGGGGCTCCCAGGTGGTGGTGGTGGTAACTGAGGGTCCGCCGGAGTGCTGGAGACAGGCAGAGCCCCCAGCACGATCAGTCAGGAGAAGATGAAGTCCCAATGGAACTGATGCAGATTTTGGATCCAGGCCTGGGTCGGGGGTTTTGTAGAGAAAATACAATGGTTCAAGGGAGAACACTAGATTTGTTTATGGGTAAACTGATGGCTCAAGGGAGAATACCAAGGTTGTTTTGTTCAGGCTAGACATGGGAACTGCTCATTCCTGGCTATGGGCAGTGTTCCTTGGAGGGAGCTCACAATGCAATTAGGCAGCTTCACTATTTTGGATCCCAATCAAGGATTTATTACTAGAATTGGTCTGATAACTGCTGAGCTGGGTGTGTGCAGGCGGGTTCATTGACACCTGGAGCAGAGATCCCCCATCATGCAGTGCTTCCCTGCTTCTCTGATCCCAGAGTTCAGTGCGGTTCTTGCCTTGGAATCTCTGTTCTCCATTCTGTAGGCTAATGGAGATGCCTCCCTGTCCCATCTTTGATGCAAATGAGGCTAGGGGTGTTGCCTTAATCCTGTCACCCTTGTCCAGAAGGGTTTCGGTGGGTCTCCCACTGCATTTTCATCGCTTTTTGTAAGTCTTTCTTCTGATTCATTTTGGTTCAAGCAGAGGCAGGGTGGGAAGGTCTTTCGTACGTCAGACAGGCTGGATACTGCACCTGGTTCCCCGAGAACACAGAGCTGACAGGTAACAAGTGAGACCAGGAAGGGGCTGTAAGACAGGCCCAGTGACAGGCCAAGGTGGGAAGTAGCCCAGGGTGGACACAGGGGAGCTGAATAGATGGACCTTAGTTCCTTGCTCCAGGGTCCCTGGGCTGGAACCCAGAGCAGAGGGTGGGCCTGGCTTCCACTCTCGTCCACCGAGGACTCCCTGGAGATGTGGGCTGGAAGGCCAATAGAGCCGAGGTCAGGCTGCAGCCCTAGGATGGAGCCGCCAGAATGTGGTTGTGCTGGACTTGATTTACCCGGCAGCACGTGACCCAGCCAGAGGGCGAGTCCAAGAAGACATGGGCCGCCACTTGGCTAAAGGGGCTGTCAGCATGGGCGCCAACCCAGAGGAGAAGACCCTGCTACTGCCCACCCAGCCATGAGCGTTTGCGAACAGGGGCTGCTAACAGGGAGTTTCGCAAGGGAGTTCTCCAGGTGAAGGAGGAGCAATACAGCACCCTTTTGGGCGGACAGGGGGCTGCAGACGGGAGTTTGACAGAGGGAGGCTTACGA
>NW_020671979.1:0-1415 GCF_002925995.2 Terrapene triunguis | reverse complement strand
CAGGACCAATTCCCAACTAAATCATCCCAGCCAGGGCTTTGTCAAGCCGGGCCTTAAAAACCTCCAAGGAAGGAGACTCCACCACCTCCCTAAGTAACGCATTCCAGTGCTTCACCACCCTCCTACTGAAATAGTGTTTCCTAATATCCAACCTAGACCTCCCCCACTGCAACTTGAGACCATTGCTCCTTGTTCTGTCATCTGCCACCACTGAGAACAGCCGAGTTCCAACCTCTTTGGAACCCCCCTTCAGGTAGTTGAAGGCTGCTATCAAATCCCCCCTCATTCTTCTCTTCTGGAGACTAAACAATCCCAGTTCCCTCAGCCTCTCCTCATAAGTCATGCGCTCCAGACCCCTAATCATTTTTGTTGCCCTCCGCTGGACTCTTTCCAATTTTTCCACATCCTTCTTGTAGTGTGGGGCTCAAAACTGGACACAGTACTCCAGATGAGGCCTCACCAATGTTGAATAAAGGGGAACGATCACGTCCCTCGATCTGCTGGCAATGCCCCTACTTATACAGCCCAAAATGCCGTTAGCCTTCTTGGCAACAAGAGCACACTCTTGACTCATATCCAGCTTCTCGTCCACTGTGACCCCTAGGTCCTTTTCTGCAGAACTGCTACCTAGCCATTCGGTCCCTAGTCTGTAGCTGTGCATGGGATTCTTCCGTCCTAAGTGCAGAACTCTGCACTTGTCCTTGTTGAACCTCATCAGGTTTTTTTTGGCGCAATCCTCTAATTTGTCTAGGTCCCTCTGTATCCTATCCCTACCCTCTAGTGTATCTACCACGCCTCCTAGTTTAGTGTCATCGGCAAACTTGCTGACAGTGCAGTCCACACCATCCTCCAGATCATTAATAAAGATATTAAACAAAACCGGCCCCAGGACCGACCCTTGGGGCACTCCGCTTGAAACTGGCTGCCAACTAGACATGGAGCCATTGATCACTACCCGTTGAGCCCGACGATCTAGCCAGCTTTCTATGCACCTTACAGTCCATTCATCCAGCCCATACTTCTTTAACTTGGCAGCAAGAATACTGTGGGAGACCGTATCAAAAGCTTTGCTAAAGTCAAGGAATAACACATCCACTGCTTTCCCCTCATCCACAGAGCCAGTTATCTCATCATAGAAGGCAATTAGGTTAGTCAGGCACGACTTCCCCTTGGTGAATCCATGCTGACTGTTCCTGATCACTTTCCTCTCCTCTAAGTGTTTCATAATTGATTCCTTGGGGACCTGCTCCATGATTTTTCCAGGGACTGAGGTGAGGCTGACTGGCCTGTAGTTCCCCGGATCCTCCTCCTTCCCTTTTTTAAAGATGGGCACTACATTAGCCTTTTTCAAGTCATCCGGGCCCTCCCCCGATCGCCATGAGTTTTCAAAAATAATGGCTAATGGCTCTGCAATC
>NW_020671978.1:0-8097 GCF_002925995.2 Terrapene triunguis | reverse complement strand
ACGCCACTGTCTTTCCTACCATAATCATGAGATTCCTGTATTTAAAACCAAGTTTTCAGAAAACTTCAATATAAAGTCTTCTTGTCCTCCAAAGATGTTGGTGATATAGCAAGTTACAAGTAATTACCATACCATTTAGTAAATTATCTAGTGAATATTAAGAACTTCTGTGGTATCTTATGACTTCAGCAAAACACCAAAAAGTTATGGGTCAGATTTTCAAGAGCACAACAGCTCCTCCCACTGTTTTCAATGATAGCTGCTGTGTGCTGAGCGTTTTTGAGAAGCTGGCCTACATGCTTTAATTTGACTACAACAAAAAAGACTTTGTAGATCTTTTCTGATTACCATATTAAAAGGGAGCTTGATTTCAAATTCAAGATTTTTGCCTGAAATGTACGTAAAATCTTCAGTAATCTATCAATTAAAACTGGCTGCTCAAAATGATCAAAAGACTTCCATGAACGATCAGATAACTCCCTATCTGCTTTAACACAAATGTAAAGATGTACTCATATCACAATGCCACTGAAAAATTAAACAAACCTTCCTTCACGGATTTCAATTGTCATAGAACGAGACACTACATCTCTGGAAGCCAGATCCTTAGCAACAGGTGCATATCTCTCCATAAATCTTTCACCTTCACTGTTAATAAGAATACCTCCTTCACCACGACAACCTTCTGTAATAAGACAGCCAGCACCATAGATACCTGCAAAGCAGGAAGTAGCAATGTTATGAAATATTTACATGACAACTTTGTAATCAAATTATTGTAAGAATGGAAGTAGAACACAAAAGTATTTTTTAATTATGGACCCATCCATGACACAGACCTCTTGGCATAAGGTCTCCTGTTCTTTGCGAGCAGCTCTCACCTCAGACCTGACAAACTCACCACATCAAACATGGCTTACAGGATGTTTATCCATAAAAGAGTAATGTGTAAGGCTACAGAAAGCTTGTAACTTGTCAAGACTCAATCACTGTGAGATGTATACAAAGATAGTATTTACAGAATAATGTATTTATACTGAAAGTATGCTTTATGGACTTGGAGTAAAAATTAGTCACTGGGGTAATGTGTCTCAGTGATGACCCGGTCAAGCAAGAGGGAGTTATCACCCTACCTAGTCAGTCAGTGAGGTAATGCAAGGTTCTATTGTCTACCCTTGCCACATTCCAGAACAGTCAATACAAAAATATCTAAGACTACTGCAAATGATTGAAACCACTTGAAGGTAAGAAGGAACATTATAGCCGCCTGGGGATCACTCTGGCTATGAATAAAGATAAAAGACTGTTTCAGTATACCGGTGTGTGGGGAAAGCCACTATGGATCAATCCACTATGGAAAACCCCTGAACAGGATTGCTTTCATGAAGGTTTAGATATGGGTTCTTGGGAAACCAGCCAGCTCCCAGCTCACTGAACTTTGGGGGGAAAATATACTTTATTAGATAAGAAAGCTAATTATTGATAAGTAGCGATCCAGGTTCGCATTTTATTATTTTGTTTTGTACTGTAAAAGACGGTTACTCACCGTTGTAACTGTTGTTCTTCGAGATGTGTTGCTCATATCCATTCCAGTTAGGTGTGTGCGCGCCGCGTGCACGATCCTCGGAAGATTTTTACCCTAGCAACACCCGGTGGGTCGGCTGTGGAGCCTCCTGGAGTGGCGCCGTTATGGCCCTGGATATATACCCCAGCCGACCCAGCGCCCCCTCAGTTCCTTCTTGCCGGCTACTCCGACAGTGGGGAAGGGGGGCGGGTTTGGAATGGATATGAGCAACACATCTCGAAGAACAACAGTTACAACGGTGAGTAACCGTCTTTTCTTCTTCGAGTGCTTGCTCATATCCATTCCAGTTAGGTGACTCCCAAGCCCTACCTAGGTGGCGGGGTCGGAGTGAGACATTGCTGTGTGCAGAACCGCTGCCCCGAAAGCAGCATCGTCTCTGGATTGTTGCACCAGCGCATAGTGAGTAGCAAATGTGTGGACCGATGACCACACTGCAGCTCTACAAATGTCCTGGATCGGTACTTGAGCCAGGAAGGCAGTCGAGGAGGCCTGGGCCCTCGTGGAATGAGCAGTGAGGCGTGGCGTCGGTACACCAGCCAGGTCGTAGCAAGCACGAATGCAGGACGTAATCCAAGAGGACAGGCACTGTGAAGAGACCGGTGAGCCTTTCATCCGGTCGGCCACCGCAACGAAGAGTTGCGTCGTTTTCCTAAATGGCTTTGTACGGTCAATATAGAAAGCCAGGGCCCTGCGAACGTCCAAAGAATGTAAACGCTGGTCTTGACGAGTAGCGTGCGGTTTCGGATGGAAGACCGGGAGAAATATATCTTGGTTTACGTGGAAAGGTGACACCACCTTCGGAAGAAAGGCAGGGTGGGGGCGAAGCTGCACCTTGTCCTTGTGGAACACCGTGTAAGGGGGCTCGGATGACAGCGCCCTAAGTTCCGAGACGCGCCGTGCTGAGGTGATGGCTACGAGGAAGGCTGTCTTCCAAGACAAGTACAGGAGTGAGCAGGTCGCCAATGGTTCAAACGGAGGCCCTGTGAGCCTGGAGAGGACGAGGTTGAGGTTCCACGTCGGAACCGGCTGTCGTTGCTGTGGGTACAGCCGGTCTAAGCCCTTGAGGAATCTAACGACCATCGGGTTAGAGAAGACCGAGGACGTGAGTTCTCCTGGGTGGAAAGCGGAAATAGCGGCGAGGTGAACCTCGATTGAGGATGTCGCCAAGCCTTGCTGTCTTAGGGACAGGAGGTATTCCAGTATCAAGGGGATAGGAGCCTGCGAGGGAGGCGTAGCTCGTTGCTCACACCAACAGGAGAACCTCTTCCACTTGGCTAAATAAGTGGTCCGCGTAGAGGGCTTTCTACTTCCCAGCAGGACCTGTTGGACGGCCTGCGAGCATTGCCGCTCTGAGCGACTCAACCATGAAGCATCCACGCCGTGAGGTGGAGCGACTGCAGGTCGGGGTGACACAACCGGCCGTGGTCCTGAGAGATGAGATCCGGACTCAAGGGGAGCGTGATCGGCCTCTGTACTGACAGCTCCAGCAGTGTGGTGTACCAGTGCTGTCTCGGCCAAGCGGGAGCGACTAGAATTACCCGTGCCTGGTCCCTGCGGATATTGAGCAGCACCCTGTGGACCAGCGGGAATGGAGGAAAGGCGTAGAACAGATGGTCTTTCCATGCCATGAGGAAGGCGTCTGACCGAGAGCCTGGGGCTCGCCCGTGCAGGGAGCAGAATGCCTGGCACTTCCTGTTGGCCCGAGATGCGAACAGGTCGATCTGGGGAAACCCCCACCTCTGGAAGACGGAATAGATGATGTCCGGGCGAATCGACCACTCGTGCGTCTGGAAGGACCTGCTGAGACGGTCCGCCAGCGTATTCTGGACTCCAGGCAGAAATGACGCCGTGAGATGTATCGAGTGGGCGATGCAGAAGTTCCACAGGCGAATGGCCTCTTGGCATAGGGGAGATGAGCGGGCTCCGCCTTGCTTGTTGATGTAAAACATGGCCGTGGTGTTGTCGGTGAGAATCAGCACACAACGGCCCTGTAGGAAGTTGAGGAAAGCCTGACAAGCCAGGCGCACCGCCATCAGCTCTCGGACGTTGATGTGCAGGGCTAGTTGGGACGCGGACCACAGGCCTTGGGTATGGTGCTCCCCCAGGTGAGCGCCCCATCCTAGAGATGGGGCGTCCGTAACTAGGTGGAGGGAGGGCTGTGGGGCGTGAAAGGGCACTCCTGCACAGACCGCCGTGCGATCCGTCCACCAGGTGAGGGAGGCCAAGACCGAGGCTGGAACCGTGACCACCATGTTCAGGTCGTCTCGATGAGGACGGTAAACCGATGACACCCAAGTCTGCAGTGGGCGAAGTCGCAGCCTGGCGTGCCTGGTTACGTAGGTACACGAGGCCATGTGGCCCAAAAGGGCAAGGCATGTTCTTATGGTGGTAATTGGGAAGGCCCTGAGTCCTTGAATGACGCTTGAGATGGTATGAAAGCGGCTGTCTGGCAGGATGGCTCGGGCACGTCTGGAGTCCAGGATTGCTCCAATGAACTCTATTCTCTGAGTTGGTACTAGAGTGGACTTCTCTCTGTTGAGTAGAATGCCCAGCTCGTGGAAAGTGTGTGTCACTATGTGGACATGAGTCTGCACTTGGTCTCTGGTGCGGCCGCGTACCAGCCAGTCGTCCAAGTACGGGAACAGCTGTATCCCTTGTCGACGAAGGAAGGCCGCGACGACTGCCAGACACTTTGTGAACACCCTGGGAGCCGAGGACAAGCCGAAGGGAAGGACTGCGAATTGGTAGTGCACCCTGTTTACTACAAATCGCAGGAAGCGCCTGTGGGGCGGATAAATCGCTATATGGAAATAAGCGTCCTTCATGTCGAGGGCGGCGAACCAGTCTCCAGGATCCAGTGAAGGGATGATGGTCCCCAATGACACCATGCGGAACTTCAACTTTACTATGAATTTGTTGAGTCCGCGCAAGTCTAAGATGGGCCGTAGACCCTCTTTTGACTTGGGTATCAGGAAGTAGCGGGAGTAAAACCCCCTGCCCCTTAGCTCCGATGGAACCTCCTCTATGGCCCCCATAGTGAGGAGCCCAAAAACCTCCTGTGTAAGGAGTTGCTCGTGAGAAGGGTCCCTGAAGAGGGACGGGGAGGGGGAGTGGGAGGGGGGGGGCGAGGAAAACTGGAGGGCGTATCCCCTCTCCACCGTGCGAAGGACCCAGCGGTCCGATGTTATAAGAGACCAAGCACGGTGGAAACGGGAGAGGCGATCCCGGAAGGGGGGAACCGAATCCTGGAAACCGGTTGAGATGCCGTCCTCGACCGCACCTTCAAAAGGTTTGCCTAGGCCCTGAAGGTGGCCTAGGCTGGCCCTGGTTCTGACCGGGTTGAGGGCCGGTCGACCTTCGCCTACCGCCTCGACCCCGCCTCCTAGCAAAGTCCTGTCTTGGACGAGGCGGGGGAGGGTAGAACCGCTGAGGCTGGGGCCTGAAGGGTCTGCGCTGAGGCCCTGGGACATGCATCCCCAGGGAGCACATCGTTGTCCGGGAGTCTTTGAGGTTTTGGAGCCTAGAGTCCGTCTTCTCCGAAAAGAGGCCCTGGCCCTCAAACGGAAGGTCCTGCAGGGTCTGCTGCAGTTCAGGTGGCAAGCCTGACACCTGGAGCCAGGAGATTCGCCGCATTGCTATCCCCGACGCCAGGGTCCTAGCGGCCGAGTCCGCTATATCAAGGGAGGCCTGCAGGGAGGTGCATGCCACCCGCTTGCCCTCCTCTACCAAGGCCCCAAACTCTTCCCTCGATTCCTGGGGAACCAGCTCTTTAAATTTCCCCATCGAGGACCACATATTAAAGCCGTGGCGGCTCAGGAGCGCCTGCTGATTCGCCGCCCGCAGTTGCAGCCCGCCAGCCGAATAGACCTTGCGTCCGAACAAATCGAAGCGCTTAGCGTCCTTCGATTTGGGCGCAGCAGCCTGCTGGCCATGGCGCTCCCATGCATTGACTGATGAAACCACCAGTGAGCACGGTTGGGGGTGAGTGTACAAGTACTCATGTTCCTTGGAGGGCACAAAGTACTTCCTCTCAACCCCTCTGGCCGTGGGCGGAATAGAGGCCGGGGTTTGCCAGATGGTGGTGGCGTTCGCTTGAATAGTGCGGATCAGCGGTAATGCCACCCTAGATGGAGCATCCGCTGAAATGATCTGCACAATGGGATCATGGACCTCCGCAATCTCCTCCACCTGGAGGTCCATATTGCGAGCCATGCGGCGCAGCAGATCCTGGTGGGTCCGAAGGTCTATAGGAGGCGGCCCAAGGGCGGATGTGCCCGCTACGGCCTCATCAGGCGAGGACGAGGAGGATGCCCCCGGTGGCAAGGGGTCCAATGGCTGATCCTGCTCCAGGTGTTCCTGGAGTTGGGCATCGCCTGCCCCCTGGTCCAGGGCCTCTGCTGGTGTGGGCACTGGAGCCTCCACGTCCCTTGGAGGAGGGCGGGAGATGGTGGACTCTGGGGCCCTGGGCTCCGAGCGGGAGGCAGATAGCGGAGCTCCTTGTGCCTGATGGTAGGCCCAAGGAGTCCAGAAGGACCAATGCGCAGGTCCTTGCATAGGGTCGTCGGTCTCCTGCAGGTGGCCGGCCTCCACTGCCTCAGACGAGCGCGACGCCGATCTCGACGGCCACGGCGGTGCCGAGCCCGACGCCGTCGGCACCGGATGGTACGGTGCCGATCGGTGCCGGCTGTAAGGCGATCTGTCCCTGTGCGGTGCCGGGATCTGGATCGGTGCCGGTAGTCCCTTCGGTGCCGGGATCCCGATCTGGAACGGGACGACGATCTCGAAGAGGCGTGGTACCGGGAGCGGCCCCTCGAGCCCGAGTGGCGCTCATACCAGTGCCGGGAGCTGCGTCTCGAGCCCGATCGGTGCCGGTCGTCGCGACGGTGCCGGGATGTGGAACGGCGTCGCGAAGAGGATCTGGGCCGCGAGTACGACCGGTGCCGAGGTGATATTCGGCGCCGGGACTCCGAGCGGCGTCGGGACCTGCTCCGGGATCTGGAGCGGTGCCGAGAGACTCGAGCTGGCGACGGTGGGCGCACCAGGGCCGGCTTGCCTCTGGACTGCAGCACGCGTGGAGCCACCGGTGCCGGGAGTTGTGACGGCGCCAGCTCCGTGAGGGCGATCAGGTCTCTCGCCGTAGCAAAAGTCTCCGGGGTGGAAGGGAGACAAGGTTCCACCACCAGCCTTGGTGGTGAAACAGTCCGCACCGGACTCAACGGCCTCGGTGCCGGAGTCGACGGTGTGGCCGCCTGCCTTTGGCGGTCCAACTGCGGACGCGGCTCTACCCCCGGCACCGGGGGAGCCGGTGTCTTCACGGCAGCAACGTCCCGCGCCTTGCTGGCCTTCTTATGTCCCGGAGAAAGGGATCGGCGCCGAGGTTCTTTAGGCGGGCGCGGTGCCGACGTCGGTCGGTGCCGAGCAGTCTTTTCCGCCGCACCGGTCGGGCCTGCCGGGGCGCTGCGCACCGAAGCGCTCGGTGCCGGGACAGGGCGCGCCGAGGGAGGATCCGGACTCAGAGCCGCCTCCATCAGGAGCTGTCGGAGTCTAAAGTCCCGCTCCTTTCTTGTCCTCAGCTTGAAGGCCTTGCAGATAGGGCACTTATCTGCGGGATGAGTCTCCCCAAGGCACTTCAAGCAGGAACTATGCGGGTCGCTGGTTGGCATATGCTTCCCGCAGGACGCGCACGGCTTAAAGCCAGGAGCCTTGGGCATGGGCCCGGCTGTGCGCCGGGGGGGAAAAAGGGGAAAACACCCCCTAAACCCCCGATAACAATATTACAACTATATATATACACTACACAACTAACTAACTAAAACTTGAATAACTATATATACAACTAACTATAATAACAATAATGAAAAGCTAGGGATAGTGAATAGCAGCTATGCCGCGGTTCACTGTTCCAACGACCGTCAGGGGCGGTAAGAAGGAACTGAGGGGGCGCTGGGTCGGCTGGGGTATATATCCAGCGCCATAACGGCGCCACTCCAGGGGGCTCCACAGCCGACCCACCGGGTGTTGCTAGGGTAAAAATCTTCCGACGATCGTGCACGCGGCGCGCACACACCTAACTGGAATGGATATGAGCAAGCACTCGAAGAAGAACTACTTGTTTTCACCACTCTCTCGTTTCTAGTTAAATTCTTATTTTCTTAAACCTACCATCTCATTTTATTGTAAGTGCTCACAAGTGCTGTGTGGTTTACAGCAGTGCTTCTCAAAGCTGGTCCGCCGCTTGTTCAGGGAAAACCCCTGGAGGTCCAGGCCGGTTTGTTTATCTGCCGCGTCCACAGGTTCGGCCGATCGCGGCTCCCACTGGCCGCGGTTCGCCGCTCCAGGCCAATGGGGGCTGCAGGAAGCGGCGCGGGCCAAGGGATGTGCTGGCTGCCCTTCTCGCAGCCCCCATTGGCCTGGAGCGGTGAACAGCGGCCAGTGGGAGCCGCGATCGGCCGAACCTGCGGACACGTCAGGTAAACAAACCGGCCCGGACCACCAGGGGCTTTCCCTGAACA
>NW_020671977.1:0-1280 GCF_002925995.2 Terrapene triunguis | reverse complement strand
ACTGAGTGTAGCATTGGGAGCAGCCTCTTATGTTTTACTGTCTAGCCGGCTTGCTTCCTAGAATGAACACGCATTGAGTGGGGTGATTCACAGAGAATAGCTCAAACCTTCAAAGTGTCTAGCCAGCAGCAGGACATTAGCACTTCAGGGGAGGGGTGTGTGTGGCAGTGACATCACAAAGGCCTTTTTGCAGAACGTCAGCCTATTGGTCAAAGGTGGTGGGGAGGTGGTGACCTCACAGAGAGATGCTGACATCAGCCAGGAGGATAGGGGCACAGGGCCAGGGAAACCTCAGAGACCCCTGTGGCTTTGCTTCAGCAAGTCTCCTTCTCGAGGTCTCTCTTTGAGGACTGAGAGAGTATTAGGGTTCACGTATGTGAGCGCGAGGAGGAACCTCTTTTGAGTTTTCTCCTTTCCTTTTATTGATTTTACTAGAAAACACACATCCCTGTTTAGAAGGTAAGAGCCTCCGAGTGGTTTGGAACCTGTTCAGTGTGATCCACCTGGTGCCAGCTGAATTCTAGGCATGGAAAACACTAGTTTAAGGTGGCAGAATTTTATTCCCCACCTGGGATTTTTTCCCTTAGAGTCACTGGGGACATTAGGGTTTCTCCTTTTTGTTTTACCTTTTCCTCCATCTCTCCCTCCTTTCTCTTCATCTCTTACTTCTTTTCTCCTTTCCCCTGTTCCCTTCCCACCACCAGGAGGTGTAGAGATTGTGTGTGTGTGTGTGTGTGTGTTGCAGGGTGTGTGTGCTCTGCAGCTCCCATTGTGGGAGCTCCACCGAACAAAGTGGGGCTGAAATAGTCCTCATTCCCATCCTATCGCCATTCGCTGGCCTGGCAGCAAGGAGCCTAGTGGGGAATGAGAGCAAGAGCAGGTGCTACTGGGAAGGGAGATGAATTCACCTCCATGAGCAGTAGGGAACCAGCTTGTCCCCGGAGCAGCTCCAACACAGCTCTTTAGCTAGGCTAATTAATGACAAGCATTACCTCATCACGGACTTATTTTCTTTGGAAACGGTGCTTTTGCACTTGGGAATTGCAGACGAGTCCCCTAAGTGCCATCTGCGAGACTCTCCTGTCCAACAGGGCCTCACCGAGCTCCCGGTGACCTAATGTCCGTGTCAACCAAGCCACCACCTAGAGAGAACGGGAGGATTCAGTCAGCAGGGGCTGCTGATCTGCCCCATTCACCAGGGCTGCCATCCTGTAGCTTCAGCATTAGTGTCTGGGATGACTTGGGGCAAGATCTCGACTTCCCTGCAACCCACTTCACTG
>NW_020671976.1:0-1035 GCF_002925995.2 Terrapene triunguis | reverse complement strand
ACTAGCCTTTGAAATGTTCTAGAAACTAGCTTTTGAGTTCAGTGACATTCATGCACAAGTCAGTATAAGTGCTGGAGATGACAATACACATTTATGTTATGAATATGCAAACGCTATGAGAGAAACAAGTGGCCTAACAAAAAGTAGTGAAGACAAAGTCCACAAACAAGTCCTTGTCTCTGCCCTGAAGAGGGGTGAAGAGCATGTTACAGCTATTACCAACCATGTCATCAATATGACAAACCCATGTGATCCTGAATCACACCCAGAGGTACCTATCCGCATATCTGCTGGAATGCATGTAATATCAGATGTACAGGAGGAGTCAGTACCAAAAAATAGCAGATGCTAGTGAAGAACAAGTGGAGAGATCTGTGAGAGGTACACTTGATTATGATGGGACATGGAACTTCTTCAGCTCAGTCAAGAACTCTGGCATAAAAAAAACTTTTGCTGACATGCCAGAATTAAATTTGGTTTTCTTGGGCAAGGGATGGACAATCACAGCAGCTATTAGTCCAGAAATAATTTTTTGCTGAGTCCCGTCCTTAACAAGAGATGATGTTTCTGTGACGGCGCCCCCCATAAGGCTTTATGGAAATATGCTTATGAATATATATGACATAACTGGAATATGTTCCGTGCTACATATGCCATGTAACATATCTATGTAAAGGTTATGACCTACTGAATCTCTTAATCCCATTTGTAGGCAGGTATCGTTTTTGTACTCAAAGTTATGAATACTGGCTGTGTACTGGCTTGATTTCTAAATAACCTTAGTAGAGCATTTGGTCAGTTCCTGGAGAAAGGAATTCGCAAAGTTAAGTGCCCAATCAGGAAGCACTTAAGGAACAATGCATCTTGGAATGCTCCAATCCACCTATGAAGTCTACTTGAGGACTTTCAAGGTAGCATGTAAACAATGTAAAAACTGTGAGTCATGCATGGACATGTGACTTGCTCAGGTGACTCCAGAACTCCATCCTGGAGCTGGACTTTGCATAGGAGAGAGGAGGGGGTCTCCACCCACAA
>NW_020671975.1:0-2230 GCF_002925995.2 Terrapene triunguis | reverse complement strand
AAAGATTAACAGATTTATTTGAGCATAAGTTTTTGTTGGTAAAAAAAACCCACTTCTTCAGATGCCCCTCTGATACTTAGTAAAGGGAAGTTCTGCTCGCTAGAAAAGCTAAGTGTAATGCTCTGAAAGTTGACGTTCTGGGCAATCTGATTCTTTAATCTCTAGTACTTGATTTAAAAACAAAACACAATGAAATATTGTTGGAAAAGTAGCTATGTAAAATGACTCTCTCCCTCAAAATGGCTCTGTTCCTTGTGTACTTAGTGTTTTTCTGAATTTTGTGGGTGACAAAAATGTGTTGTACAGGACCTAGCACACTATTGATTCTTAATTAATAATAAGCTATGGGAGAATGATCTGCAGTCTATTGTGGCTTGCACATCATTAACAGAATTGTTAACTATATTTTAATTGCTTGGGCCAACCTTCCCATCCATTAAAACTGTTAACTTAATTAAAAGCAATGAAATAACCTAGTTCAGTCTCAGGGCATAATTTGGAGAAAGTGGGATAGAGTACTGTCACTGAGGGGATAATTTGACCTGCAGAACCTTGTAACTGGTGATGATAGACAAGACTCAGTTTTGCATGAGAAGTATTAAACTTTCCTACATAGGTTTGTTCCATTTATTTATGTCCCAGGTAATTAACTGCATATGATGAAAAGCAAAAAATCAGTCTGTCCCTGTTCAGAATACATCTGACCTCCAAGTACTTTTGTAAAACAATAACCTTCTATGGCACTGTTATGAATTTTTTTTCTGGGACACTTTTTATGACTTGTTCATGAAATATAATTTTTTCTTGTCAAACAGTTTCACTTAATTACAACTTCTAAATTTTTTTTATAACCATAAAATGATCTCCAGAGCACTTCTCAAACCAGTACAGTAACGCCTCACTTTGAGCAGCCCGTTGCAGCTAGCTGGTGGGGTCTTGTAAGCGGAGTGGACCGGCAGCCCCCCTATCAGCTCCCCGCTCCCCTAAGTTCCCTGTGCTGCATCCGCCCAGCAGGCTATCAATTGCAGGCTATCAATTGCCGGCAGTTCAGCTGTCCCTCTCCCCCACTGCCATGTGCTGCTCCTGCCCTCTGCTTTGGAGCTGCTCCCAGAGACTCCTTCTTGCTGTGCAGGAGGCGAAGGGGGGGCTAATGTTAGGGTGTCCCCTTCCCCCCGCTCCTGCACCTCGCTTACCCCTTCTCCATATAGAGCAGGGAGGGGACATGGACACAGAGAGACAGAGAGAGCTAGGGGCAGCAGCTGCTGTCTCAACTTCCTGATCCACTTAAAAAGACAATGCACTTAAGAGTGGGTCAGCTTACTTAAAGGGGCAGTGTGCATCTCTCTCTCCCCCACACACAAGGTGTGTGTCTGTCTGTCTCTGTCTGCTATGCTGTCTCCCCTCCCTCATGTTCGTGCTGCCTTGTGTGAGAGCCTACATTAACAACGTGTTAACCCTGGAGGGCTCAGCCGAGTGCTAGTTCATCATTTAGCAGCAAGGCATTCCCTGGGAAAATATCCCACCCTCTGACTCCACCACCTCAACCAAGCTTCACAATCATCATTGCTGTGTACAGTATTAAATTGTTTGTTTAAAACATATAATATATAGTTGTTGTTTTTTTTTGTCTGGTGAAAAAAATTTCCCTGGAACCTAACCCCCCCCCATTTACATTAATTCTTATGGGGAAATTGGATTCGCTTAACATTGTTTCGCTTAAAGTCGCATTTTTCAGGAACATAACTACAAAGTTAAGCGAGGAGTTACTGTACATTGTTCCTGAGCCTGCAGTCAGATCCTCATAGTCAAGGTCATGAGAGCTTGGTATCACTGAAATGCTGAATCATTTTTTTTTTAAAAATGGAGAGAAGTTGGGGGCTGGGGTACCTAGACTTGAATGGGACTCTGCAGAGACATAAGGGTCTGGTCATGTAGATTCTATTGCAGGACTGTATTGAGCACTGTTGCTTGTTTAATCAAAATGATCCAAAAATATTTTGGCTTCTTGGCTACATGAAATTGCAGCTTGCCCTTGAGCTGTATTGTTGCCAACTCCTGCAACATTGTGCATCTCCTGATATTTGTTTTTCTTAAAGCCCTGGTTCCCGAAGTTCTCATTGTGTGAGAATCTCTGCTTTCATTTTTTAATATAAAGTAAGTTTCTATCCTCATGGTTGCCCAGGAAAGCTTGCAAATGTGAATCCCGTGGGCTCAAAAACCAGAAGACAAA
>NW_020671974.1:0-2676 GCF_002925995.2 Terrapene triunguis | reverse complement strand
TAGCAAGAGTTGGCACCACTGAGCTGCCTGCAAAACAGCTAGCAAAAGTCTCAAATTTGATTTGCTGAAGAAATTCAAATATTTCTCCACATGCAGATTGTGACTGGTTTGATGCTGTTGTTAGCAAGTCGGCATGTTGTTGTTTGTGGCAGAAGTTACATGGTGTCCTTTCCGATAGTCGATTGGATGGCTTGTGTAACTAACCTGAATGACACACATGGCCAGTTTTATGCAGTTTGAGTTTGGTGAATGTTCTGCCTGAAAATGTGCACAGTGCTAGTGAAATTCACACACTCAGGTCTTTTCAGAAAGGTGGAGAACCTAGTTGGATTTAGAATGTCAGGAGATATTTTCCCATTCTTAGTTCTGATTTCCAGAACATCCCGGGAGAATATTGTATCTTCTTCTATAAATCAAAGAGCTTGACAGGAAGACAAATGATGGAGATGGGATGTAAAGATGGCCATGTGCCCTGTGTGTAATTATTACCTCCAAACTTTGCAGCCACAAAAAACTCTTTCAAAAGGAACTGGAACTGGCAGCAAAGAACATGGGAACCCTACCCCCATGCAACTACTCTAAAGCAAGAAATGGCTACGTAACCCCTGCAGAGAAAATTACAAATATTCAGCCTTATCCAACTACAATTGGAGTCTATAATAAATCAGACCCATAGTTACAAAAACATAATAAAGTATGAGTAAAAGCCAGGCAGAAATCATTGCTGCACAAATATAAACGCTCAGTTATGTTTCAGTGCTGCAGGTTCCACGCTCAGTGAAAAGCTGCATGAGCAGATGAAAGTGCGATCTTCATACCCCATATCTAATTCCCAGGACCCTTTTTGTATTTTGAAGGCGTGCAGTGACCAACAATTTTCAAAACTGCAGAGAAGAGGTACAACCACTCCACTCTGAAAACAGCTCTGCAGGGTAATAGAGTCAGAGGAAATATTTAAAAAGGATTCTTATTTATTCAGTCTCTTTACTTTGACTCTTCTAGTTCAAGTGGCTGCTGCGATAGAAATATACAAGAGGTATCTTTATGCTTCAGGGCACTAGCCATCCACTGACTGCCTGAGGCTAGGAAGAAGCTTCTCTTATAGGCAGATTGTTCCATAATTGTCCATGATGGGGGTCTTACACCTGGTCTGAAAAAATCTGGTAATAGCCACTGTGGGGGACAGGAATCCTGGACAAATAACTTTTCTGAACCAGTATGGCAATTACCTATGTTCTTCAGTCAATTACATTGACTTTTACCATTTCTGAATTCTACAACATGTGTTACTTGTAAGTAAGAGGCAGAAATAGAATATATGGCTTAAGGTTTTAATAACTGCTAGAGTTTGTAACCTACTAGGCAACCAGTTTCGCCCCATGCTATAGTAAAATGACAATGCTGGACAGATCTTGTTGGCAGGGTGGCTAAACGTCACATGAGCACCTGTTTTCAGCATATCCTTTTTTATTTTGTAGTATCCAATTTACTGTAGTATTAGTTTTATAGTACTCAGTGAATGAATTATTTCTCTATGGTCCCACAACCATTATGTTTAATGTCAATTTTCATTCAACACTGAAATGTAACTTCTGCATAAAAAGCCCATCATGCTTTGCACTTATCCTAACTTTAAAAAATAATGTTCTTCTCTCAAAGTACAGCAAAATGAAAGCTCAATTTTCAAATATGCTTGTAAAACGACACTTACAAGGTATGAACAAGTAAATTGGGTACTTAAGTGGACAAATACCTATTTGAAGGGTGCATGTGACTAATGTGTGGGTGCAATTTTCGTAGTATGTTTGAAAATTTGGCACTAAAAATCACATATGATCCTAATTATAATAGACCTTGGATAAAATGTCCAAAAGCACCTAAGTGACCTAGGAGCCTAAATCTTTTGGATTTAGGTTCCTGAGTCACTTAGGTGCTTTTGAATATTTTATTCCTAATCATGAGAACTGAGAAGAGTGTAATTAGTTTCCATATTCAATAGAGGAATTGTGATGTCTGCTTCAAATTTTCTTATTTATTACTTGAATGACAGGAATGCCTAAAAGTCCCTATGGAGACCAGGGCCCCATAGGCATTTGTAGGCATTGTACAAACACACAGTAACCCAGTCTAAATGGACAAAGCAAATGGTGGGAGGGGGAATGACTTGCCCAAGGTCACACAGCAGGTCAGTGGCAGAGGTGGAAATAGAATCCAGGTGTCTTGAATTCCTGTCCAATGCCCTCTCCTGTAGACCACACTGCCTCTGCCTCTGCACACTCCCTCTGTCTTCAAACGGTGCATGCAATGGCTGGAAAAACCTGTTGATCTGTACAGTACCGTACAAGGGGGGAAATCTGAACACTTTGTACTCAGTAGCAAGCAGCCCAGTGCAATTGAAATAGGCTTTAAATTTATTTTTAAATGTATAACAAGGCTCCTACTGTGGAGCCTCTGTTTATTAAGACTGCTTACTTGTCTGTCTTGGAATTTGAGGTTATTGCTGTTCACACATTAAGCTTCTGTATCCTGCACACCCTGCTACGCTTACGGACAACTTTTGTGAGTAGCATGGGATACCTTTTGATAAGTGCCCTTCTGTCTGCCATATCAAGTTCAGCACTTCCATTATGATTCATAGATTCATAGATTCTAGGACTGGAAGGGACCTCGAGAGGT
>NW_020671973.1:0-1033 GCF_002925995.2 Terrapene triunguis | reverse complement strand
TCGGCGTCTTCCCATTGCTGAGAGGAGGAGGGAGGGCAAATGCCTCTTTCATGGATTGTTAGCGCTTTTCTACCAGCTTTAACTTGTTCCTCTTTCCCTGGGGTGCGTGTGTGGCTGGAGCAGCAATGTGCTGGGCTGGGTATGAAATGCACCGTGTGGAGCTGGGCGTTGGACGGAGATGGGGTGGGGGGATTTAGCTTTTATTTCTTGCTTTGAAAAGAATAAAGTAAAATTTAATTTCTCAAACTCTCAATGTCCCTTGTCTTCAATAAGGGGAAATGGTCTTTAATGGACTCCGAGGTTGTCTGGCTGTCACCCATTGATGCAGCTGGGGAAAAGGCTGCTATCATTCTGGAGTGTATTAACATGAGTGTTGTATGTCAGTTGCGGGAGGTTGTTGTCCCGCTCTGCTCGGCCCTGGGGAGGCCTCAGCTGGAGTCTTGTGTCCAGTTCTGGGCACCACACTTTAGGAAATTTGAGGACAAATTGGATCAAGTCCTGAGGAGAGCAACAAAAATGGTAAAAGGTTTAGAAAACCCAACCTGTGGAGGAAGGTTAAAAGCAGTGGGTCTATTAGTCGTGAGAAAAGCAGACTGGGGATGGTCTGCAGCCATGCTAAGGGCTGTTATACAGAGACTGGGGATCAGTTGTGCTCCATGGCCACTGAAGGTAGGAGGAGAAGTAAAAAGTGTTAAACTGCAGGAAGGGAGATTTAGGTTAGAGGTTACAAAAACTTTCAACCATGCTGGTATTTAAGCTCTGGAATAGATTCCAAGGGAGCTTGTGGAATCCCCGGCATTGGAGGGGGGTGAGTTGTTTGTTTTCTTTTGTTTTTTTTGAGCCCCTTGGAGGTGTTATTTTGCCATCCTTGAGCTCCATAGGCTGCAGGTTCTGGCTACGATGTTTTCTCAGGGATCCCCGGACTGTGAATCTCCTTGTTACCCCCCTGCCTCAGTGCGAGGGGGATGTCCTTCTGCTGAACTGGATGTCAGTTCCCTGTCACCTCCAGCCTTTAGCTCCCCAGACAAACTGC
>NW_020671972.1:0-1056 GCF_002925995.2 Terrapene triunguis | reverse complement strand
CTGAGGAGAGGAGGAAGACGTGCTAGATGCAACAATCCTTGCAGTTTGTATTTCTATGAACACCTTCTGCCCAAGTGTCTCAGATTGCCTGCAAGTCATTAATTAAACCTTCCCAGTGAAATGGGTCACCAAATGAAATTAATAGGCAGCAGGTTTAAAACAAACAGAAGGAAGTCTTTCTTCACACAACGCAGTTTATCTGTGGAACCCTCTGCCAGAGGATGTTGTGAAGGCCAAGACTAAAAAAGGTTCAAAATGAACTAGATACATTCATGGAGGATAGGTCCATGAATGACTTTGAGTCAGGGTGGGCAGGGATTGTGCCACTAGCCTCCATTTACTAGAAGCTGGGAATGGGTGACAGGGGATAGATCACTTGATGATTACCTGTTCTGTTCATTCCCTCTGAAGCACCTGACATTGGCCACTGTCAGAAGAGAGAATACTGGTCTGACTTAGTAGGCCATTCAAATGTTCTTATGTTCCCAGTGCTGCTGAGGGTTAGCCTCCTCATTTTATAGTTGTGGAAATCAAGGTAGAGAGGGGAATGTGTTATCTTTATATCTATAGTTAGAAAGTTGTATTCACTTGTAAAGTTAAGAACTTTAAAGCAAGGAAATGCCAGATCATGTACAGTTGCCCAGGCTACCATAATTTTGTCCCATGTGTATCTGTACTGTGAACTGAGCAAAGCTAGGATCTCTTGGAAGAAAGCAATATGGCCACATCTGCATCTGGAGCTGGGGACGCTATTCCCAGCTTGTGTTGTTGGACCCATGCTAGCTCTGTTTGAGCTAGTGTGCTAAAACTAGTAGTGTAGCTGTTGTGGCCCAGGCAGTGGGAAGCAGTGGCATAGTGGACCTGTGGGTCATAATGGACCACAAGTTAATATGAGTCAATGTTGTAAAACTGTTGTAAAAAAAGGGAACATCATTCTGGGATGTATTAGCAGGAGTGTTGTAAGCAAGACATGAGACGTAATTCTTCCCTTCTACTCCATGCTGATACAGCCTCAACTGGAGTATTGTGTCCAGTTCTGGGTGCCACATTTCAGGA
>NW_020671971.1:0-1360 GCF_002925995.2 Terrapene triunguis | reverse complement strand
GCAAATGAATTTTAGTTCTGCTATTTCTCTTTAAAGTCTGTTTCTGACGTTTTTTTGTTCAAAGTATAGCTACTTTTAAATCTGTTATAGAATGTCCAGGGAGATTGAAGTGTTCTCCTACTGGCTTTTGTATGTATTCCTGATGTCCAATTTGTGTCCATTTATTCTTTTATGTAGGGACTGTCCAGTTTGGCCAATGTACATGGCAGAGGGGCATTGCTGGCACATGGCATATATAACATTAGTAGACGTGCAGGTGAATGAGCCCTTAATGGTATGGCTGATGTGGTTGGGTCCTCTGATGGTGTCGCTAGACACAACAATAACTTCATTGACAAGAAGGAATCAAGGTGACTGAGGTAATATCTTTTATTGGACCAACTTCTGTTGGGGAGAGACAAACTTTCAAGCTTCCCAGAATTATTCTTCTGGTCTGGGAAATTTAGAGTGTCACCACTAAATACAAAGTGAAAGACTGTTTAGCATAAGTAGTTAACACGATTCAAGATGAATGGTCCCATGCAATGTGTGTTAACTACTCATGCTAAACAGTTTGTTCCCTTTAGCTGACACACTCTTCCCAGAAAAAGAGCTCTGTGTAACTCAAAAGCGTCTCTCTCTCTCACCAACAGAAGATGGTGCAATAAAATTACCTACCTTGTCTTTCTAATCTCCTAGGACCAACGCAGCTACAGCAACACTACATACAAGAATCAAGACAGAATTCACTGCAACACATTTAAGAGTCTGAGATTTAGCAATATTCGTGGCATCTCTAAAGGATCACAAGGGCAGCTAAATGGCTCTGGTAGTAACCTAGGGTTTGGGAGATCTGGATTTAAGTTCCTGCTCCACCATAGACTTCCTGTGTGACACTGGGCCACTCACTTCTCCTTGCTGTGCCTGTTCCCCCCCCCTCAATCTATAAAATGGGGATAAATACCTACAATAAGAGGGGATATTTAAGTACTTTAGAGAGGAGGGGAAAGTCACACAGCTGTGACCCAAAGAGGCAGCATGCTGTCAGCTATTAGTATTAATTTATTATTCGCACTGGGGTAGCACTTGATGTCGAGGATCAGACACAGTTCAAGCCCCCAGCGTGCTAGGTGCGGTACAAACATCTAAACAACAATCCTACGACACAGCACAGAGAAACAGGAAGTCATATCAGGCGCCCCTGCGCTAGGGAAGCGAGGGCACAGCTAGAGCTAGGCATTAAAAGAACGGCAGGGGCCGGGGCTGGGGCTGGTTCCCTCGGGTGAATGAGCTCCAGGGCAGCCCCAGGCCTCACGGCGCCCTACAAACACGGGTCCCAGCGTCCTGGCACCCGCCAAGTCTCTTGTCACCGCCCAGGCCG
>NW_020671970.1:0-1548 GCF_002925995.2 Terrapene triunguis | reverse complement strand
TCTAACATAGTCTGCACTGTTATTTTCCTTTATAAGTAATTGTAAACCACACAGGTTACCAACATTTTATCCTGGTCAGGTTTATTACAAGAGTTAGAGCTCTCTAAATCAAAGTGATCTTTTTCAAGACTTCCCTTTCTTCAGGCAGAAGTAAATCTTACCCTTCTTCGTCCCATGGCTTTTCTTTCCATGAGGAATTCTGTTAATGCTAAGGATATACCCATCTTCAGTCACCACTTCATGCTCCTCACTGGGGTAGCCTCTGTAGGTAACAATTTCACTCTGCAATAAGAAAAACAAAAGCTTTTGATTGAAACTGTTGACATTTTTAATTCATTAATGTCTGTAAAATGCTTGGAGGTCTTTCCACAGACAACAATATAGAAGTGTGATGTCTCCATTGCTGTGGCTATGTCTGGTAGGTGGTAGAGAGAGACCATCAGGGAAAGGTTTGTTACTAGGCGATGATGCGTTCAGTCCCGCACGTGTTTCAGTCACCAATGAGAATTAGGCACCCAACTCCCATTGATTTTCAATAGGAGTTGGGAACCTAACAATTCTTGGTGCCTTTGAAATATCTCTTATCTGTCTCAATGTCCAACCCCTACAGAGAGAGAGATCCACGTTCTAGTGCGTATCCCAGGCTAAAGCTGGTAGTCTCTGTCTCCACTATAGAGAAGACACATAGGTCATCTAGTTTACCACTAACCCGGGGAGACAAGAGTGTTGGAAAAGGGGGCAGGGGAAAGAAGATCGGGGACAACAAGATAAAGAAGGGAAAGACTGAAGTGGTAGAAAGAAGGACAGACAATGCTCACTGAAACAACAAACATCTGTCAATTATAGACAAGCGATGTCACCAAAAATTGTGCTATCAGTGGTAGATGAGGGGATGCATCTCTCTTCTAAAGGGCAAGATTTTTAAAACATTTCAAATATTAGAGGCATGATCCTTACTCCTATTTATCACTCATGGAACACTATCACACTTAAATAGATCATCTAAATGACCCACAACACAGCTGGTTTGAAACAAAATGTTGTATAACAGTGGCTTCAATAAAGTCATTTATATTATGACTTAACCATCACAGCAAGAACAGGAAAGTTTTGCACACTGTTCATATGCTTGGGTTATGGCTTTTAATGTCGGACACTAATACTATAAAATAAGACTACTAAACACCATCTCTTCTAAAAACTCACTTCTGTTCCATCACCTGCAAGTGAGTTAGTTCACAAACCTTAACAAAAAAAAAAAATGCTCATTTAGCAGAATCGCTTAGAAGATGTGTAAATGCCTAACTGGTACAATTGCATGATCCTATTGGTAATAACTCTAGTTACCTTTAAAAAACAGTGCTCAAAAATATGCTAGGTGTTGTATGGAAAAGGCAAATTCTCTCTTCCCCAAAAAGTTTATAAGCTAGTTTCAGATGTGATGCAACAACTGAAGATAACAAAGAGGGTGGGGAAAATGAGAGGAGGGGCAAAGGTGCCGATAACACTGCTCTACAGCCAAAATGCTTCTGAAATAAATGTAGTCAA
>NW_020671969.1:0-2586 GCF_002925995.2 Terrapene triunguis | reverse complement strand
TTAACAGACATTTTTGCCAGGGTAGGTTGGCTCTCCGACATCCTTGCGGATTAAGAACTAATTTCCTGGCAGGAACCATGAAAAGTCTTTGGGAAGCTCATGGGGTGAACCACTTGGTTGCCACCCCTTACCACCATCGAACAAATGGCCTGGTGGCAGGGCCGGCTCCAGCTTTTTTGCCGCCCGATTCAAGGAGGGGTGAGGTTAACCCCACCTCCTTGCATCTATGTCGGTTCTACTACCTCCCCGGTAGTCAGGGCCGTATGGCCCAATGGCCAGAGTCCCTCTAAATCCTTTTCCCCTGGTGGGATAGCGCGGCCTTGCGGCCAGAGTCCATGTAGTG
The DNA here is from genome assembly GCF_002925995.2 of Terrapene triunguis. NCBI lineage: Eukaryota > Metazoa > Chordata > Testudines > Emydidae > Terrapene > Terrapene triunguis. Next base: position 2,243 of record NW_020671969.1, on the reverse strand, counting down.
CGCTCCTAAAGCAGCGTGGCCCAATGGACAGAGTCTCTCCAAACTCTCTTCCCCTCGTAGGATAGTTCGGCCCAGCGGCCGGAGTTCCTCTATCTCCTTGAGGTAAAAGAGGGGTTGGTGAACTATCTTGTCACCCCAAAAAAAGGGGGGGGTTAGAGACCCCCGGTAGGGGAGCCCCGACCCACCCACCTTCACCGGGCTCCAACCCAGGGCCCTGTCAGTGATGGCGTGATCCGCCACGGGTCAGCGGGGAATCCTACCGCAACACGTTGCCCTCAGAGTGGTGGGAGATACCACTCCCTTCCCTTCCCTGGGTCGCTTCCTATCAGTTCTCTAATCGTAGCAGTCCCTGTGGCATCAGGGTCTCCAGGTTCTTCAGCACCCGGTGCTCCCTGGGGTTCCAACAGCTGCCGGCCTCTGGTCCCGGTCCCCGGCTCCTCAGCTGTCCCTGGTAAGGGTCGCAACTGCTCCTCGGCTGGAGCCTCCGCTGGACGTCCTCCTTCCTCAGCCGCCAGCCCTGACTGAGCAGCTCTGCAGGCTTTTATACTTGACTCCCGGTTGGAGCAACCAGCCACTGCATCAAACATCCACAACACTAGTGCTGCAGGGGAAGAACTGCTCCAGTTGCAGTGCGTGGTCTGTGTTGTGTGGGGACGTGTAGCTCAGCCTATGCTGGGAGCCTCACTAGCCCTTGCAGTCTGGGCTTGGCCTCCTGCATCAGCTCAGTGTTTTGGTTCAAACTGCCTCTGCGCTGAGCCTGAGTTGAACTTCCCCAGGTTGGACATAGAACACTTCTGAAGAGCTTCCTCGTTCTCGTTAATCTAGTTCTGGCTTGACGCTACGCCCGAATGTGTGGAAGTTCATCATATAGGGCCAGATCCTGAGTTGGTGTAAATGGGTGTGTTGACTCCAATGGAGCTTTGCCCATTTAACCAACTGGGGATCTGACCCCATTGACTCTAATGGAGCGATGCTGATTTACACCAGCTGGGGGTCTGGCACATTGACTGACTGCTTCTTGAAGGTGACAGTTGCAGATTTGAGCTATAACCGTAGCTGAGATACGGACAACACCTCACTGATAAGTAGCCACACTGTCATCTGGATGAAGGTCTGGGTTTTTATTAAGATATGTTACTTTCCAGAAAGTGTATTCCTGGGTTTAGGAGAGTATATAAGTGACCTAAGCATTATATTTGTACTACCTTAGGATGAATAGTTACCAGGTTAATTAAAGACACCAAGACACTGAAATCTCAGTCCATTCTGATAGTAAGCAACTGCTCAGTATGGGCATTACGTATGTTCCGTTGGGGCCAGGACTGAAATGGTGCTGGGCCCTCTGCACTGTGGTAAATTTCACCCATGAGGAATAAGTTACTTGGGGAAGCAAATGATTATGAGGCGCCGAGGCTGGGAGGTGTGGTGGGACAGCATAAAGTGTGAGCAAGGCATGGTGGGAAGATAGCTCTTTCCTGTCTGCAAAACTTTTGGCTGATATGATGTCATGTAACAAAATGTACATCAGGTTGGCTTCCTGTGTTGTTTTTCTGAGATAAGGGATCTGCAAAGCTCAGAATCCTCAGTGCTCGTCCTTTCCTGACAGCCTCTGAGTCCCCATGGGAAGCCGAGGTGACGGGAATCTGTCCAGTGAGTGGAATGAAGTCAGTGGGATGAATTCAGGGGTGGATTAGGAGAGTCCAGGACGGTTTAAGTCGATGTAACTTGCAATTACCTCTGGTCCCTCCAATACGAATGTTCCACCAAATGAGATGCTGTCCTGACAGTGAAACACCCTTAGATTCCCCGGGCTAGATTCTCTGGTGTGTCTGTGCCAAGAGGAATTGTTCATAGAGTCACAGATTTTAAGGCCAAAAAGGATCATTAGATCATCAAGTCTCCTCTCCTGTGTAACACAGACCATAGAATTTCATCCAGTTACCCTGTATTGAGCCCAGTAAGGGAAGCTTGACTAAAGCATCTTCCAGAAAGGCAGCCAGTCTGGATTTGAAGACTCTGGAGCTGGTGAATTCCTCTCTTGATCTCCATTTTGATACGCTAAACAGATTGAGCTCTTTGAGTCTCTCACTGTCAGCCATTTTTTCAGCTCTTGAATCATTTTTGTAGCTCTTTTCTGCACCCTTTCCAATTGTTCAACATCCTTTTCCAAATGTGGACCCCAGAACTGGAGGCAGTATTCCAGTTTGGGTCTCATCAATGCCATATGCAAAGGTGAAATCACC
>NW_020671968.1:0-1186 GCF_002925995.2 Terrapene triunguis | reverse complement strand
TTGCAACAATGATCTATATGGTCCCAGTTTATGTCAATAACGTCACAAGTCCCCCCCATCGTAGGTGTACTGGAACGTCGCCCCCATGGGGTGTCCCCATCCACAGTGCAGCCCACGAGAACCTGCATCACGCGGGGCCTTGGCGGGAAAGAGGAACAGAACTAAATCAGCAGCCACAAGCGCTCAGAGATCACGAGGCAGCCGGGCCCCCCAAACCCACGATCGCTACGTCTGGGGTCTGGTTATTACCACGTTTGGGGTTTGCACCTTCTGGGGTCACAGTTTTTGGTCGTGTCTCCTCTGCCCATGAGACCCAGAAACTCACATTTGATGCTTCCATAGTCCCGGGACTCCAGGAGCTGGGGCTTGGAGAGAGACACCAGCCATGGTGCTAAAGCCAGGCAGTGCTGAGACTCTGGAGTGGGTGCCAGGCCTTGGCAGACCCAGGCCCCAAGCCAGCAAAGCCCAGACCCGTGGCTTTAACTTTAAGCAGCTTCACAGAGGTCAAGGCCAGAAGGGATGGGTCTGGTCGGCTGGTCTGAGCTCCTGCAGGGGCAGGGAATCGCGTTCACTCATTTCTGCATCCGCCAGGATGGCTGGTTCGGCTGCGGTGTCTCCGGAGTGACGGGCTGTCCCATCGCCGCCCAGCCAACGCAGCAGTACGTGAATCCTTGGCCTCAGTGGGACCTGTCCCCGGCCCCAGACACCCCCCGTGTGGCCCTAGGGAGCGACCCCCAGAGCAGGTCGTGATCCCCGGGTTTGGGGAGGGAGACCCAGAGACCCTCCCCGTGGGGCCCCCCGAGGCCACCCTCACCCCCCCCGCCGCACACAGGGCCGGCCCAAGCGCCCCGGCCCCCCGCTCACAGCCATCTTTTCTCCCCCTCCCCCGTGCATGGGGCTGCTCCGATCCCCCCGCTGCCTGCCTGTTCGTGGGGCTGGTCCTCCAACCCCCTCTGCTGCCTGCCCACGATCACCTTTCCTCCCTGGGACCCCCTCCGCGCACGGGGCTGGTCGTCCGAGCCCGTTTGCTCTGCTAACTGATGATCAGTCACCAGGAGCAAGCAGGACAAATGCCCACTTCTGTTAAAGACGTGGGGACGGCCCTGAGAGGGCTAAAAACGGGACTGTCCCAGCCAAAGTGGGACATATGGTCACCCTGACCAGATTTCATGGTGTGACTCCCCCT
>NW_020671967.1:0-1180 GCF_002925995.2 Terrapene triunguis | reverse complement strand
CTTGCCAAGCCTGGGCTTGTCTCCCTGCCTCCACTGTCTCCCCATTGTCCTGAGCAACAGCTTCGCCTCCTTTCAGGCCCTGCAGCCCTCTGCCCAGCCTACATCTTGGACTTTGTCTTCTGACACTTTGGTCCTTCCAGCTCCACTCAACCATCCAGACTGGCCTTGACACCTTTCTTCCATTCCCACTCCCTGCTCTGCCTTGTCCCTGCTGGTCCCTCTGCATGGAACGTCTTCCCAATCCTCGTCTAACATTGTCTTCTCCTATAAACCCACCTCCACAGGGTGTCTAAAAGCAGTGAGTTAATTCACCCCATTCAAAACAATTCGCAGTTATATGGAATGGAGCCATCGAGAAGGGCAGTTGCTAAAACTGAGCACCTGTGCCAGCTGCTCACTGTAACCTTTGCTCACCCCAATTCCCCCTTCCTCATTGCATCACATCTGTAATCAGGGGTCAGCTCACGGGAGCAGGGACCACGTCATGCCTTGATTTGCTCAGTAAAGCACCTCCAACATTTGAGTGCCGTGTGTTAAACATCAAGGCTTGTGTGGGGATCTTGCTCTCATTTCTGAGCTATTCGATAGACATTGGCTTCCTCGGTCCCCCAGGCAATCCACGCCTCTCATCTTTTCTGGCTGGAGCACAATACTGCCAAGGCCTCGCAGACTGAGCCTACGTACGATGGGATTTTGTCTTGGGTCCATTCCGTGAGCTGTGCCTCGAGCTCTGCTTTTGTCAGTATCATCTCAATGGAAGGACTCTGGAGAAACTGGAAAGGGTCAAATCAACATCCGGTTGAGGAGCAGAGGCCTTCCTGTGGGGTCTGTTCCCTGGACAGTCATCTTTACCAAATGGCCACTTACTCCCATACAAAGTGTCTGGTGTGTAGGGAACCTGTTGCTGCTCTTTCAGTTGGTTCATTCCCAAAAGTTAGACTAATCTAAAAGTCACAAATAAACCCCCAGGGAAAGGGGAATCTCCAGGCCCCATTGAGTGCCATGGAGCGACCCCTGGGGCAGAAGAAAAGCAGAACCCCAGGAAAAGATGAGGAGAGAAGCATGGCCTTGGGGCACTGGAGAAACATCTCCTCTTGTCACATGATCCCATCTAGGCACATCCAGCCAGGGGTGATCTCACCCTGTCTCTCCCTCACTCTCTTTGCCATGCCCCACGACC
>NW_020671966.1:0-1333 GCF_002925995.2 Terrapene triunguis | reverse complement strand
GTTCTCCCCCTGCCCCACCACTCAGGGGAGCAGTGAGACGGGGGTTTTGGGGGGCCAGCCTGGGGCTACCTGGGGGGAAGGCATTACCTGGGGCTGCCATGCACAGGGCCAGGGCGACCAAGCCAGGAGCCTCCCGCTGGACAGCATTTCCCTGCATTGCGCTGGGCGTCCCTCGGAGTCGCTCTCCCCTTATGGAGTCGCCAGGTGGGCCACCCCCCAGAGCCACCTGCTAACAAGGGGGTTTCTCAGCTGCCCGGCTGCACATTGTTTCTGTTCCACCCACCCGGATGTGCGGGGAGAGGCAAATCCTCCTCTCCTGGCCCTGAGGCTGGTGCCTGGCCCCTGCCTTTGGTAAACTGCCCCGCTCCAGCTGTGCCCCACTGACCCACTCAATCATAGCTGCTGGCTCAATTATTTCTTCAACTTGTTTTACACAGCTTATCTCTTGCCTTGTCCTTTACTGCTGGGCCCACTCAGCCCAAGTGAGACCTACATGGGCCAGGTCTAAAAGACACACACAAAGCACTCAGATACACTAACACACAGCCATGCAGAAAAGCAGAAAAGTAAATAAACATGCTCACACACTAAATGCCATGAAGCACACACTGACACAGAAACAGGCACTCGCTGAGTGGCTAAAGAAAAAAACACAGCTCCGTTTAAATTCTGTTCCCGAAGTTGTGTAATTGGGGTGGTACCAGGAAGCTGAAAATAGGAGCAGGGATTAGGGTTCCTGGGTTCTATCCCAGCTCTGGGAGGGAAGTGGGGTCTGGGTACCAGGACTTCTGGGTTCTATGCCTATCTGTGGGTTAGAGCAGAGGGGTCTGGGAGCTGGGGCTTGGGTTCTATCACTGGCTCTAGGAGGGGAATAATCTTCATGGGTTTGATGGAGGGGGAGCTGGGAGCCAGGGCTGCTGAGGTCTATCCCTGCCTATGGGTGGGGAGTGGTGTTTAATGGGTTAGGCTGAGATGGGTGGGAGTTAGGAATCCTGGGTTCTATTCCTGGTTCTGGGAGGAGTCTGGGGTGTAATGGATAGGACTTTGGATCATGTCTCCACAGTTATAATTCAAGTTATGCCACTGGTTCTTTGTGTGACCTTGGGCAAGTTACTGTCTGTCTCTGTGCCACAGATTTTCATCTGGAAAATAGAGGAATATAGAGAAAATAGGTCATATTTCTGCAAGGTTTTATAATTGGTTAATAGTTCTGTAGGGATAGAGATGAGATTGTCATTACTTTTTCAAATTATGCTTATGTCCTACATAAACAATCTGTCTATAAATACAGGATCTTTCATGTAGGATGTTGTCTGTGTTTCTAAGTAAAAAT
>NW_020671965.1:0-1206 GCF_002925995.2 Terrapene triunguis | reverse complement strand
ATTTAAAAAATATATATATCAGCTTACAAGGCAGGTGGGGGGAGGGGTGGGACTTGGACCCGTTCTGGGCACCACCAAAAATTATACAAACCTGGCTGGCCCTGTGACTACGCCCTCCCCTTTGGAACCGTAACCCTATTCAGAGAAATCCTACCCTTTTGAACCCTCACCCTAGCCCGGGGAGCCCTCCCCTCTGGAACCGTAACCCTAGCAATCAGAGCCCTCCCCTTTGAAACCCTATCCCAAGAAATCATACCATGAAGAACACCAACTCTAGCCCTGAAAGCCCCTTCCTCTGCAACTAATACCCTAGTTCGGGAAGACCTACAATTTAGAACCTTATCCCTATCCAGGAAGCCCTACCATTTGGAACCCTAACCCTCAGCAGTGAACGTAGGGTGGTCTGGTCCGGTACGCCGTATCAGCAAGATATTTATAGCGGGTGCGGCGACCTGGAAAGACATAGGAGGAGCCTAGTTCCTCTGGCACAGCTGTACCACCCCCAGCCCCGCCACCTTTTCTTTTCACGGAGCTGCATCTCCTCCGGCTCTGTCTGTACAGCAGCAGCCCCACCAGAGGACAGGGCTGGGGGTGCGGAGCTGGGAGTTCTACTCCTTTCCCCGCTAGAAGGGGCAATGGGGAAAGGAGCAGAACACCGGCAGCTCCTCTGGCGGCTGTACCGCCCCCAGCCCTGTCCTCTGGCCGGGCTGACACTGTATAGACAGAGCCGGAGGAGACACAGCTCCGTGAAAGGACAGGGAGCGGGGCTCGGGGTTCTGCTCCTTTTCCTGCTGCAGTTCCAAAGTCTCTAGTGCAGCAGGAGGAGGACAGAGCCCCCCTGCCCCAGGTAATGTGGGCTGGATCATGGGGAGGGGACGGGGAGAGCATGGGGGCAACGGGCTGGGGGTGAGGCGGGGAGCAGTGACATGGAGGGTCACGTGGGGAGGTCATGTGCCCCCCCAACTGGTGTGCCCTCTCCCGTACAGGTAAGAAATGCATTCTACTTGAACCACTGCTAACCCTAGCCCTGAGAGCACCACCTCGGGAACCCAATCCCTATCCCAACAAGTCCTACCGTTTGGAACCCTAGTTTGGGGTACACTATTCTCTGGAACAATACCCTTGTAAACAGACTCCTAACCTCTTGAAACATATTCTATTCTGACACATCCTACCATTTGAAATCATAACCCTACCCAGGGGAGC
>NW_020671964.1:0-2891 GCF_002925995.2 Terrapene triunguis | reverse complement strand
CCGAGTCCCTTTTGCTGCCGTCAATGTGCAGAGTTGCGCACTTCTTCGCATTGAAGCGGAGCCCCATCCAGTCAGTAGCTCGGCTGGTGGCCTCTAGCATATCTTGGAGGCTCTCTGGGTTGTCCGCGGTCATGACCAGATCATCCGCGTAGGCCAGAATGCTGATTTTCTTGCCGTGCAGGTCAAAGCCCGTCGGGCCACTGGAGATGGCTCAGATGAGCGGTTCCATGGCCAGGTTGAAGATGATGGGGCTAAGGGGGCATCCTTGTTTCATGCCACGGCAGATAGGGATGGTGTCCGTCTCTCCGTCCGTGGCGCGGATGGTGGTGGTGCAGTCCTTGTAGAGGTCCTGGAGGATCTGGATGAAGGTTTCTGGCATCCTGAACTCTTCCAGGGTGGCAAAGATGTGATGGTGGGGTATGGACCCAAAGGCGTTGGTCAGGTCAAGCCATGCTACTGCGCACTGCCTCTTGGACCTCCTGCCTCCTGGATGGCTGTCTGAAGGAGGAAGTTGTGCTCGTAGCATCCCTCGCAGGACATGAAACCCTTCTGCACTGAGCTGACGGTGCCCCCGCACACTAACTAGTCTGTGATCCTTGCCGCGAGGCAGCTGGCATACAGCTTGTAGATGGTGGAGCAGAGGGAGATGGGCCTCCAGTTCCCGGGGTCGTCTTGGTCGCCTTTTTTGTGGATGAGCACGGTCATGGACTTTTTCCAGGAGTGGGGAACGCAATGGAACTGCTTTCATTTGTTGAAGATGGCAGCGAGCACCAAGCAGCCGGGGTCTCGCTTCTTCAGCAGGGGGTAGCAGATGCCATCTTTTCCAAGGGTGGTGTTTTTGGTCCTTGTCAGCCTCGCCTGCACCTCCTGCGGGGAAAAATCTCACTCCAAGTCCTCCGTGAGGTCAATCCGGGGTAGCGGGGGAAGGCACTCTGGGCATCGCAAGTTGGTCTGGGCCTCGTGATCAAACACATCCTTGAAGTAGGAGTAGAGCCTCTCGGGCTGGATGGCGCAGTAGGAGGAGGTCCCATTGAGGATCTCCCTTATGGCTTTCGTCCGGTTCGTCCTGTATAGTTTCTGAATACGGGATGCAGCCGCTGGATCGTAGCGGCGGCCGACGTCCCCTCTCCTGCCTTCTCTGGCGGTGTTGTTACGGCTCGGCGCAGGGAATCTGCGAATGGCCCGTGCAGCTTCCCGGGGTTCTCTCCTTCTGGCCGTAATTTCCACAGACAGTTCTGCAGTCAGTCTGTCCATCAGGGTGTTGAAGTTCTTGAAGTCCTCAGCCTTTGCCAGCTCCTCCATCCAGGCGGATTGCCACGGCGTGGTGACCCTTGCTTGTGGCCATCGCTCCTCTTGCTGTGTTGTCTCCGCGGGTTCAGGTGCTGAGGGGACGCTCTGCGGCCTTGTTGTCCCTCGGACTGGGGAGTGGTGTTCAGGTGGGTCTCGAGGCGGGGGTCCTGGTGCGGTGGGGAGGGCAGCTCTCAGTGTCTCCGAGGCAGCACTGGATCTTCCAGGAGGGAGTGGGGTTCTGGAAGCACCGGTGCTGGGCTTTGTCGGGGCGCAGTCATGTTTGGAAGCACTGGGGATGGTTCTGGTTCTTCTGCGGGCGGCATCCAGCTGGTGGGTCCTCGGTGGGGCATGGGGGTTTTTGGCGGTCAGAGGCTCTTTGGGTAACCTTGGAGGAGGTGTTGGGTCTCCCGGGGGTGGGATCTGGCTGTGGGATCTGGGGGCTACGGGAGGCTCCTCCATTGGCTGAATCTCACTGTGCAGCCTGGGGGACGATGCTAGTTGCTCCTACGGCAGGGCGGCATGAGGTGACCTGTGGGGGAGCGCTGCAGCATCTCGTATCTGTGTTGTGCCGGATGGTTTTTATGAGGTCGCTGAGGCGTCTGGTGAGGTTGCTGACTTGCGAGGTGGCGGTGGTCCCCCTCACAGCAGGGTCCAGCGTGGGGACTGGTCCTTTTGTTGGCATCGTCAGTCCTCGAGGCGGGGGTTACGCTTCCCTCAGTTAGCGGTTGGTCCTCCCTTATCTGCTGTGACTCTGGGGAGGCTGGCTGGGGTGCTGAAGCCAGACCATCAGTGGGGGTTGGGGTTGGAACCCGCAGGATGTCAGTGGGATTCACCTTCACGGTCATGGGGGGTCCCTTGCATGTGGCTTGATGAAACTTATATTTCTTTTGGGTCTCGAAGGGGAGATTGCAGCGGCTACACCGGAAAGCAATCTGTTTATTGTAGGTCTTACGAACGTGTTTGCTGAGGGCGGCGAGGGTCTGGACTCCATGGACAGGGAGACAGAAGGGGCAGCGGAGGAGACCTGTAGGGGGCGGGTACTGGAGGTAGATGCGGTCTTCCTCCCCTGCCTCATCCTTTCTGGGGCAGACCTCTGTTGTGCCTGCAGACTCACCACGTGATTCCTCTGGCTCTGGTAGAGAAGCTTGGGGAGGTGAAGTATTTTTCAAAAATGGCTGCAGGAGATTCCATCTTCAGGACGGGTGTGTGCAGATGTCCATCAGAAGAGATTAAACTGATAAGAACAGATACTACGCTTGATCTTAGCTCATAGAGAGACGAGAACAATAAATACTACACTCCGGGCTGTGTTTGTAGGCAATGGGGCGGGGGGATATGGGGTGTGCTTCCATGTTGGGGAAAGGAGAGGGGCGATCAGGGAAGACAAGAGATGACTAAAACATTTGGGGCCGAATTTACCATGGTCTCGGTGCGCCTGATTGTTTACCTCGGTGACAAGTGAGATTTGATCCTTCAGAAAAAGTTCTAGGAAAATCCCCTTCAGAGAGTACCATGAAGCACAATAAGAGGTTAAAAAAATCCATGATACAAACAAAGCTTTCCCATGACATCAGCACCTCTATTGTGTTATTTGAATGTGA
>NW_020671963.1:0-1654 GCF_002925995.2 Terrapene triunguis | reverse complement strand
GGAAAGAGACAGAGTGAGGGCAGGGCCTTGCAGGAGGGGCAGAACAAGGGTGAGACCTCAGGGCGGAGCAGGGGTGAAGTACCCCTGGGGGAAAATGAAAGTCGGCACCTATGGCTAGGAAAGAATACTGGGAGGTTGATGGGGAGGGGACAAACTGTACTGGGAGCTGGGGGTGCTGAGTCAGGCTGTGAGGGGGAAAGAGAAAAGCCAGAGAAACTCCCTGAGGAGGGATATTGGTCTCTGAAAAGATCCTAGGGAGAGATTTTTTTCAAACATAGAAAATACTAAGATTGAAAAGAACTTTTCACCAAGTGCAGCAATTGGTGTGTTTCTGGACTGGGAAGAGGGAAGAATCTCATTTTATGATGCAGGGGCATGTTCCCCATTGTAATGATCTATGTAGAGTTTACTGAGAAATTCTTTTCAGAGTGGTAACCATGTTAGGCTGTATCAGCAAAAACAACGAGGGGTCCTTGTGGCACCTTAGAGACTAACAAATTTATTTGGGCATAAGCTTTCGTGGGCTAGAGCCAACTTCATCAGATGCATGCAGTGAAAAATACAGGAGCAGGTATAAATACATGAAAGGATGGGGGTTGACAAGTTGGTGTGAGTAACAGTAGGAACCAAACCCTGCTACAAACCCCAGTGTCAACTCTGTCCACATATCTATTCAACGGACACCATCATAGGACCTAACCACATCAGCCACACCATCCAGGGCTTGTTCCCCTGCACATCTACCAATGTGATATATGCCATCCATTGCCAGCAATGCCCCTCTGCCATGTACATTGGCCAAACTGGACAGTCTGTACGCAAAAGAATAAATGGACACAAATCTGACATCAGGAATCATAACATTCAAAAACCAGCAGGAGAACACTTCAGTCTCTCTGGTCACTCAAAAACAGACTTAAAAGTGACAATTCTTCAAGAAAAGAACTTCAAAAACAGACTCCAACATGAAACTGCAGAACTGGAATTAATTTGCAAACTGGATACCATCAGAGTAGGCCTGAATAAAGACTGGGAGTGGTTGGGTCATTACAAAACATAAACTTAATTTCCCCATTACTAATTTCTCCCTACTGTTACACCTTCTTGTCAACTGTCTGTAATGGGTCACTCTCTTACCACTTCAAAAGTTATTTTTCCTCCCTTGGTATCCTGCTGTTAATTGATTTATCTCGTTAGACTGACCTCACACTTGGTAAAGCAAACCTCATCCTTTCATGTATTTATACCTGCTCCTGTATTTTTCACTTCATGCATCTGATGAAGTGGGCTCTAGCCCACGAAAGCTTATGCACAAATAAATTTGTTAGTCTCTAAGGTGCCACAAGGCCTCCTCGTTGTTTTTGAGAAATTCTTATATTTCCCATCCCTCAGTCCTAGCAACAGCACAAGAGATCAGAATCTACTGGCAATCCACCCTATCAGAGTCCCTATCCATTTAAAACCTCCAAGAAAGGAAATATTAGATCCAGTTTCTTTGGAGAAATAAAACTCACTTCAGAGAATAGAGGTTGCTAAAGGAAGTTAGGTGACCATGCTGATTCGGGCCGTCCACAGAAGACCGTTCTGGTAGCAAGGTGGGTGAGTTGTGCCTCTGTGCCTTAGGGAACAGCCTGCCTTGTCTCTCTCTCTCTCT
>NW_020671962.1:0-1218 GCF_002925995.2 Terrapene triunguis | reverse complement strand
AGCAGAGCTACGGGAGTGGGGTGAACTCCTGTGGTGGGGCCCTACTGAGGGAAGGAGCCCTGAGGTTGGGATTGTGAGGACCAGGGAGTGAGCTAGAAGCCCATGGGTGGAAGGCTAGTTTAAGTGGCATATTTACTCCGTGAAGGAGGAGTCTAGGGGACTGAAGTGAAGCTCAGCAGGGGAGGAAGGACCTTTGGTTCAGAGCTGCCCTCTGGAAGGGGACTGAATTGTTGTGTGATGGTCTGAGACCCAGGAGGCCCAGTGGGAGAACCTGGTGAAGACACTGGCTGGAACTGGCCCTTGTGGCTGAGAAGGGGCTACTAGGGGTGTGTGAGAGGAGAAGTCCCCTGCAACTCCCCATATGGGCAATTGGGGCTGCCCTAGAAGTAACATGAATGTGTAGAGGATACTTAGGGGCTTGATAGAGGGATCTGCAGAAGTCAGCACAATGAGTGGGGAGCTGCCTGACCTACCCCCTAGGAAAATGCTGAGGAGGGGCTGGGTCCTAAGTCCCACCTGTTCAAGGAAGTTAGGTGCCTAACTCCAGTTTGGATTCACAGGCATTTCCCGGAGTCAGGTGCCCCAGCTGTTTACATACAAAAACACGCCCAAGCCCCCTTGTGCCTGAGAAGGATCTGTTGGTGCTTCCCTTAGCTTTTATCCAAGGGGTTAGAGCACTTGCCTGGGACATGGTAGAGCCAGTTTAATTCCCTCCTCTACCCTGGCCTGATATGGGAGCAGGGATTTGAGCCCACTTCTTCCACTGTCAAGGGGAGGGTGACATTTGGGGTACAGACACCCCCAGCACATCCCATTGTCTTTCAGACCAAATGAGTATTAATTTAGTCACGGTGGAACAGCTTGAATGAGAGAGATTGAAAGACCCCTCCCCAAAATACCCCATAGCCTGGTGCTTAGGGCATTCACCCAGGACCGTTCTGCTGCTGTGACAGGTGACGGTGTCACAGGAGCCTAATTCATATTTTGAGAAGTGACTTAGGAGACAGAAGAAAAATCTACTGACGATGTTTAAGTGAGTTAGGAGCCTAAGAAGTTTGGGGAGGAATTACCCCCTGTATGTTTACATGGGCAAATGATCTCTAGAGTGACTAAAGGCTCCAGTGTTCACTGGAGACCGGGTTTCTCTCACTGAGAGTTTTTGAATTGCTGGAGATGTGGTTTGTGTCACTGTGTGTATCTAGCACAGTAATACGTGGC
>NW_020671961.1:0-1287 GCF_002925995.2 Terrapene triunguis | reverse complement strand
AGCAGAGCTACGGGAGTGGGGTGAACTCCTGTGGTGGGGCCCTACTGCGGGAAGGAGCCCTGAGGTTGGGATTGTGAGGACCAGGGAGTGAGCTAGAAGCCCATGGGTGGAAGGCTAGTTTAAGTGGCATATTTACTCCGTGAAGGAGGAGTCTAGGGGACTGAAGTGAAGCTCAGCAGGGGAGGAAGGACCTTTGGTTCAGAGCTGCCCTCTGGAAGGGGACTGAACTGTTGTGTGATGGTCTGAGACCCAGGAGGCCCAGTGGGAGAACCTGGTGAAGACACTGGCTGGGACTGGCCCTTGTGGCTGAGAAGGGGCTACTAGGGGTGTGTGAGAGGAGAAGTCCCCTGCAACTCCCCATATGGGCAATTGGGGCTGCCCTAGAAGTAACATGAATGTGTAGAGGATACTTAGGGGCTTGCTAGAGGGATCTGCAGAAGCCAGCACAATGAGTGTGGAGCTGCCTGACCTACCCCCCTGGAAAATGCTGAGGAGGGGCTGGGTCCTAAGTCCCACCTGTTCAAGGAAGTTAGGTGCCTAACTCCAGTTTGGATTCACAGGCATTTCCCGGAGTCAGGTGCCCCAGCTGTTTACATACAAAAGCACGCCCAACCCCCCTTGTGCCAGAGAAGGATTTGTTGGTGCTTCCCTTAGCTTTTAACTTAGTGGTTAGAGCACTTGCCTACAACATGGTAGAGCCAGTTTAATTCCTTCCTCTACCCTGGCCTGATATGGGAGCAGGGATTTGAGCCCACTTCTTCCACTGTCAAGGGGAGGGTGACATTTGGGGTACAGACACCCCCAGCACATCCCATTCTCTTTCAGACCAAATGAGTATTAATTTAGTCATGGTGGAACAGCTTGAATGAGAGAGATTGAAAGACCCCTCCCCAAAATACCCCATAGCCTGGTGCTTAGGGCATTCACCCAGGACCGTTCTGCTGCTGTGACAGGTGACGGTGTCACAGGAGCCTAATTCATATTTTGAGAAGTGACTTAGGAGACAGAAGAAAAATCTACTGACAATGATGTTTAAGTGAGTTAGGAGCCTAAGAAGTTTGGGGAGGAATTACCCCCTGTATGTTTACATGGGCAAATGATCTCTAGAGTGACTAAAGGCTCCAGTGTTCACCGGAGACCGGGTTTCTCTCACTGAGAGTTTTTGAATTGCTGGAGATGTGGTTTGTGTCACTGGGTGTATCTAGCACAGTAATACGTGGCGGTGTCATCGGTTCTCAGACTGCTCAGCTGTAGATAGGCCGTGCTTATGGAGGTGTCCCTGGTGAT
>NW_020671960.1:0-3038 GCF_002925995.2 Terrapene triunguis | reverse complement strand
CTCTGCATACAAAGTAGGAGCAATGCTCATATTTGTAATATACTGTCCCTTTCTTTTTGCTGTTGCCATAGAAAGGTGCTGCAGATTCTTCTGGGGAAAGACCATAAAGACGTATTGAACTGTCCTTGCTTTGTGCAATACAGGACAAGTAGGTCATCTCGGATGACTATCTGCGTATGACGCTCCACAGAGCTCTTCCACTCTAGAGCGCCTGTTATTCCGCTGAGCTGCAGACTTGTTTCAAGTATCGATACCCCAGTGTCCAATAACAGGCCTGTATTAAGAATATTGAAGTGCAGAAGAGCTGAACTTCTTGACCATGCCCCTTCCACACATTGTAAGCAGCTGCCACCCTCTGCAGTGAAGGTGTGGCCTCAGAAACAAGGCTGCAGTTCATAGAAAGGGGTGGGATATAGGAGATATTCAGCAGATGGCATTCTGTCTCTCAGATCCACTGTGCAGGGCTCACTTCTGTTATTCCACTCGCCTGGCACACAAGGTCTCCTAAAACAAACTGCAGTGTCAGCCTGGAAAGCTACATCAGCCTTAACATTGAATTTCACAATGAACCATTTTTTGGTAGCTACGATCTGCCCTGACAATCTGTTCTCTTGGTGACTCATTTGCATCACTACCATAATTTCAAAATCCTGTTAAAAGGCACTCCTTCAGGCATAGATCAGCTACCTCCTCGACATTGCTGCTTAAATCTCCATTGCCATGATGCCTGCATTGACAATGGTAGGCAGCTTGTGTGTTGAGACACCTGCAGCCAGTATGGTCTCATTGTTCCCTGGTGCTCCCCTGTCTGTCTCTTGATTTATACGTTGTTCCTACCCCACAGACCTTACAGTCTCTTTTCTTGTTTGCTGTTTGTACAGCACCTTGCACAACAGGAGCCTGGTCCAGGACTGGGGCTACTAGATATTACCACAATAAACATAAGAAAAAACATAAACCAAAGAGGCTGTAATGGGGTATATATCCTATCCTGGCCCTGAAAGGTTTAATATGGCCCTATTAACCCCAGTGGCTCCACCTTAATTAAAGATGAATCCCAGCTGGGATTTTAGTTTAATGACAGGAAGTCTGGAGGAGAGGGAGGGCAGTAAGAAAAGAGTGAAGAACTCTGTATTTGCTGTCTGGGACTAGAGAAAAAGACCAGGAGAGTCATAGAGGAAGACCAGGGGGAGGGTTAGCCAAGGGATTCTTCCCTGAGTAGAAAAGTCTAGCAGAAGAACAAGAGAGACATGGGAGTGTGTGATGGAGTGTACCAGGCCTTGTGGGTCCTACCACATCCCACCCCAGAAAGAGCAGAAGAGGTAGGTCTTCCAGACATAGAGACACTGCGGGGGGAAGCAGCCAATCAGGGAGAGGCTGCAGGGAGCAGCCAATCAGAGTGTTGCAGACCCAGTTAAAAGTGTTGCTGCCTAGAGTTAGAGGAACAAGGCTGGCTGAAGGAGCTACAGTACCAGGGACAGAGCAGTTGGTGGCAGGGGCCAGGGGAGCCAGAAAGAGTTCCTGACTGGCTGCAGTGACTTAAGCTGGAAGAAGCTTAAAGTAAGGGCAAAGTCGAAGGGGAAGGGGCCACATGGGAAGGGTGGAGAAAGAGGCAGAAGACCCAGAAGAGGGTCAGCATTTGTGGATTTTGATCTACATTCCTGGAAGGGGACTAATGTGAAGAGTGACTCAGCTGCCGAGCTGGGGTCAGAGACAGGCTGCCAAAGGCGATGAGTCTCCAGGAAGGAAGCTCTGGGGGCACAGCCCATTCCAAGGTCGAGAGACAATTGAAACCTGGCCCACAGCGGGGTTGTCAACATTAGTAATGGAGGGTTCGGTGATAGACCCATTGGAGTAATTGAGGCCTGAGCCCAGGGACAGGGCTACAGATAAAGATATTTTTGAGGGCACCGTGGAAGGCCCTGTTGGACCTGTACCTGGGAAGGGATCTGTTCTATTTGTGGTTCACACAGACCGTGTGTAACTCGGCCGGAGGGGTGAGTCACTACAGGCCCATCTGAGAAGACCAGAATGACCGGCAGTGGGCACCACGAACAGCACAAGCTGAGAAGAGTGCAGGCCTGGCTAGAAGGTGCTCGCATGAGGTGAGTGGCACCCTGTTACACAGTGGAGAAGGCTGTGGTGGTGAATGCTGATAAAAAGGCAGGATCTGGATTTCCAGGGAGAGAGTCCTTGGAGGTGTTCCGTAGGGGAACAGAGCAGAGGGGAAGTTAAGAAGCATAAAATGTCAGGCCCAAAGAGAGCAGACATGGGTTTGTTTATATTTTTGGTTTGGGATTTACTGGGGAAGCCCTGCCAATCCGGGCCCTGAATGAAGTGTGACTGTAAAGAGGCTGTGCAAGAGGCTTGCTGATAGTCTTGGTTGGAACCCACTACAGAGGACAGGCTTCGGTTTCTGTATGAGCTGCTCATTGGCAAAGTGGCGTGAAGGGGATATGGACTACTGGAAGCCCCGAGTAACGGGTGTATGGACCATTGGGCCCAGAATCCAGGGGCAGCAGACCAGATGGAGGGATAAGACATTTGTTTGCATTGGACTTTGTTACCTCAGAAAGGGTGGGACTAAGCCTGATGTGGCTAGAGGGCTGAGCCATGAAGAGAGGCAGGCTACTGCAAGCCCAGGGTGACCATCGGCAGGGGGCACTAGAGAAGGGGAGTCTGCCACAGCACGTCCAGTCATGACAGGGCATGCCAAAGGTTCATTTCTGCATAGTGCCCCTGAAGAATAGTTGATTCAACAAGTTAGGCCCCTAGAGGAATTAGGTAGATGCACACAACCACATGTGTCTACCTTTAGGGTGAACAAGCCTATCCTCAACTAATTCTGAAATAGAAACTCACTGGGAAAATAAGTGACAGCAGATTAAGGGAAGGAAGAAGTAAAGGGCTAGATTCTCAACTAGTGTAAATCAGTGTTGCTCCATTGAAATCAAGAACCATGCAATTTACATCAGCTGTGGACCTAGTCCGTAATCTCCAAGTCAAATAGTTCTTCGGCAGTACAAGGTGGCAGAATA
>NW_020671959.1:0-3159 GCF_002925995.2 Terrapene triunguis | reverse complement strand
CAAACTCAGGCTAAAGGCTAACCCCCTTCCATCTACATACAAATCGCGCTAATCCAGGGCTTGGACCCAGGGTCCCAGGGCTCAGACCTAGGGGTCAAGCTGTAAGCGAGGGTTCGAGCCCTATTGCTTTGCAGTGTAGATGCAGCCCTGCTTGACTTGTGTCCTGGGAGTCTGCCAGAAGTATCCCACAATCCCATGGGCTGACTTCCTTTGTCCTCTATCCCAACAATCTCCAATCAACTCAACTGAAAACGGAAGCCACCCCTGCCCTGTTGATGTACAGCAGCTGCTCAGTGAATCAGTGTTAACCCATTGTCTTCTGATCACCAAGCTGCAAACTCACCATCAGAGAGCCTCCTGAGTTTGCAATGAAGACTGAACAGAGCAAGCTTTTTGCAAAGCGTGCTGCTTCGTGGTCATGGGAGCACGATCAAATTTTAGTGAATCTGATGTGAGGCCAGTAAAACTGTGGACTTTAGCAAAAGTACCAGGAATGACTACATGTGCCAGCAGACGGCTAAAAAGCTGGCAGCTTTGCAAATTTTCCGGACCAGTGACCAGTGCAGAGAGCGTATTAAGAAAATGAAGAGTGAGTATTGGAAAACCAGGGACTAAAACTGCACCTCAGGCAACTCTCCAACCTCATTCCCATTTTATGAGATTGACCGGGTGCTGGGCATTACACCCAGCATAGAGCCAACTATGGTGCATGATGACCTGGTCAGCCAGGATGGTGTGCTGCTGGCCCCTAAATCCAGCATGGGGGCTGATGTGAGCCAGAGCAGGAGCTGAATGGGGAGCATAAAGTAACTCTGCTTTTGAAACCAGTCCCAGAGCAGGCTGTGGAACAGGATCAAATTCTAGCTCCCTACTTGGAAAAGCTGTTTGATCCCTGCCCTGAGGAACACCCCGCTGCCAAGTCTACAGCAAACCTGGTGGAGACAGAAGCCACCCCAGAGCCCAGTAAGTTTCTGACTCCAATTTAAAATGTATTACTACAGTAGTAGCAGGGATTTCCACTCTAAGAACCAGTGCAAAAGTTATGAGACGCCCCAGCTACCAACATCTGTGTATCCGCTAATGGCAGATTGTATCACGACACCTTGGCATCCACCCCTTTTCCCCACCACATGGTGTTCAAAATGCTGACTGGGAATTGCAAACAGTAAGAAACAGCTTTGAAGAGCATTTTCACTGTAAAGTCACAGATGTTTACTATTGTCATTCACGTTTTCCTTTAAGTAATAATGGCTTAAATTGTGCTGCTCTGTAACCACTCAATAGGCTACGGAGCCGCCTGGAAACAGAACACAGTTTCCCAAACACTCACACTAATGTCTCTATTTCCAAATCTAGTCCATTTCAGTTAGAGGTAGTCCATAGGTGACAACATCATTTCTCCCAAGCACAGGCGCCGACTTCCCCTCTTTCCCCTGGGTGCTCGACCCCACCTTCTGCCCCCGGCCCCACCCCCACTCCACCCCTTCCAGGAGGCCCCTGCCCCGCCCCGCCCCCATTCCAACCCCTTCCCCAAAATCCTTGCCCCAACTCCGCCCCCTCCCTGCCCCTATTCCAACTCCTTCCCCAAATCCCCACCCTGGCCCCACCTCTTCCCTGCCTCCTCCCCTGAGCGCGTCACATTCCTACTCCTCCCCTACCCCCGGAGCGTGCTAACACCACCAAACAGCTATTTGGCGGCGGCCGTGCGGGCGGGAAATGCTTGGGAGGTAGGCGGAGGAGCGGGGACATGGCATGCTCAGGGGCGGGGGAGGAGGAGGTGGGGTGGGGGGTGAGGGGAGCTTGGCTGCCAGTGTGTGCAGAGCACCCACTAATTTTTCCCTGTGGGTGCTCCAGCCCCAGAGCACCCACGGAGTCAGCGCCTATGCTCCCAAGTACGAATTGCGTGTCCGCTTTTATCCAGAAATGTGCTGGGGGAGGGGAGGGAGGCTGTGGAGTTCTGCCTGTTTGCATGCAGCAATAACAGGGTAAGCCATGTGTGAGCTAGTGCAGCATCCTGTTAATTCTCTCATGGATTCTGACCCAATCCTGGTTGCTGATGGCTGCAAATTTTTTCCTGAATAAGGAACTCCGCATAGTTAGTCACATTGCAGGGAAGGGAGTATTTTCCAGGGCCAGCTTGGTAGTTGATGAGGCCACTCCACTCACAGATGTGCTGTTCAGTCACTGCCTACACTGCAGGTTTCCTACCAGCAGCTTGGAATAACATCTCCCTTTGTCAGTAGGGCACTGTGACGGGTGTACTGGCCCCACACTGGACAAAGAGGGGTTAACACCACACTGTGGGCTGAGGAAGCCACACCCCCTCACCTCTGCTGGGCATGCTCCAGTTGGATTAGCAGTATAAAAGGGAGTAGCACAGCTCAGTCTGGGCCGATGGCCCAGGAGGGCGGATGTATGCTGTAGACTCCTGCCTGGGAGCTGCTGGAGCCCGAGCCCACTAGGATCTGGATAGACAGTCAGCTACCTGCAGACACCCAGGAGACAGCAGAACTGCTGGGAGATTCACTGGACAGATACTCTGGAGACCCAGGAGACTCAGACTGTGCCACTGGAAGACATGGTAGGAAGTAGTCTGGGGGAACTAGACATTGATCTGGTTGTAGAACTGAGCAGCAAGTCAGCATGTTTCAGTTGGATCCCTGTTGACCCAGTGACAAATGCACTTGCTGCTGACAGGGCCCTGGGCTGGGACCCAGTGAAGTAGGGAGGGCCTGGGTCTCCCTATGCTGGTCACACACACACCAGGTGGTGGCCCACCCCCTCTGGCCACTAGGCTGCACTGTCCTGCCAAGGAGGGAAGCCATATTGACTCTGGCCACTAGGTGACCCAGCCCTGCAAGAGTGGGCAGCTATATTGACCTTGGCCACTGGGCCATGCCACCCTGTGAGAAATGGCAACCATATTTGTGACGGGTTGGATCACAGAAACCCCCTTGGGAGCTGCCACCCGATGTGCCAAGACTACCCCTGCTTCTGTTTTCCCTGCCAGCTCAGAACTCCAGCACCCTGTCTTGCTGAATTAGACACTCCAGTCCACTTCAACACAGACCCAGGGTCTGAATCACTTGTCCCAAAGCTACAAGTTTACCCCAAAACAGCTCACAGGAGTGTGCTTGTCTTTAGCACTCAGATGCCCAA
>NW_020671958.1:0-1512 GCF_002925995.2 Terrapene triunguis | reverse complement strand
CACATGGGCCAGTCCCTGCACACTTTGCTGAGTTACAAGGCGCATCCACCTTCTCTCAATGGGTCCTTTGTATAGCTGATGGTCCTTAATGGGCCACCAAGCAGGCTAGGCAGAGCCAACACCAGTCTGTCTGGGATGTCCCCCAGCAGCACAGCACAAGTTTGAAACACGGACAGCACAGAGCCAATATTCATAACCTCAACCACAAAACTGATACACACATATAGACAGCCTAATCATAACCAGCAAACCATAACCTTGTCTTAGACACCCCATTTGACCCCCTCTATACAAGATCCGGGTGCCACTACAGGACCTTGGCTGCACCAATGATCCATATGGTCCCAGATTATATCAATAACGTCACAGCTCGGCCCTTGCAAGTGACCCGAATGCCCTGGAAC
Source organism: Terrapene triunguis (assembly GCF_002925995.2). NCBI lineage: Eukaryota > Metazoa > Chordata > Testudines > Emydidae > Terrapene > Terrapene triunguis. Next base: position 1,108 of record NW_020671958.1, on the reverse strand, counting down.
CATTCCCAGAGACTGCCCCATGCTCAGCTCTATTCCCTCGCGCCCAAAGGCTGCGGAGTCCGAGAACAAAGACTCTCCTGCCGATTGTTAGAGCCTGGGTACTCGAGTGCTTCACTGAGAACTAGGACAAGCGTTTTACTGCACCAGATCCGCGCGAGACCTGCCAGCTCTGGAGCCGGGTGACAAAGTGCACGTACAACTACTGACAAAACAGGGTACATTCTGGCACAAAGCCACAGTGGGGCAAGCTGGGAACCAAAGACCATAACCAGGGCAAATGACCAGTGTGACGGGGCAAGCCAGATGGCTCTATTAAAGTAATGGGATACAGATATATTAGCCACAGGCTAAACAAATCTCTGACACCAGTTGCGACAAAGTTCTGTCCTTGTCTCCGTGGGTCCCGCGTTTCCTGGCAGATTTCGCTAGCCTCAGAGGCTCCCTGTGACCCTCCACGTAGCCCTACTCTCTAGAGACAGGGGTCACAGCCCACTGAGCCATTTTCATCATAAGCCAGCAAGGGAGGTGAGGAGAAACTATCCTCCCCCTCACAGTCGCTGTTGTCTCTCAGTGATTAATCAGGGGGGCAAAGAGGGGAGCCTGGACCTGCCCTCTACTCTGGGTTCCAGCCCAGGGACCCTAATAGAATCAGCTATGGTAGCTGACCTTTTAGAAACAGGATACGTACAATTCCCTGGGCCACTTCCCCACAGCAGCCCCCACTTCCTCAAGCTCCACTTCACCCTTACTTCAGGGCCTCCTTCCTTGTGCCTGATATGGTGTATACAGCTCAGTCTCTCCAACAGCGCAACTTCCTCCTACAGCTCCTGACACGTGCGCCCACCTGACTAACTGGGCTTTTAACTAGTTTCAGCCAGCCCCTGATTGGCTTCAGGTGTCCCAATCAACCTAGCATCCTCCCTGCCTTCTGGAAAGCTCTTAATTGCCCCCAGGTGACTTAATTGACCTGGAGCAGCTGCCATTTGCTTATTCTGGTACCAGGGATTTGTTTAGCCTGTGGCTAATATATCTGTCTCCCATTATTTTACTGTAGCCATCTGTCATGGACTCACAGATCGGGCCCACTCTTGGCCCTGTGCGGTCCATG
>NW_020671957.1:0-1432 GCF_002925995.2 Terrapene triunguis | reverse complement strand
GGAGGTCCTCTGGTAACGCGGCAGAATAGTCCCCAAACGGACCGGCGTACTTCCCGCAGCCATGCCGCAGAAGGCAGCCTGACTGCCGCCCTCACAGCGACAGGCAGGCCGCCCCCGCGGCTTGCGGCCCCAGGCAGCGGCTTGGTGCGCTGGTGCCTGGAGCCGCCCCTGGGCTGAACGCAGCGAGTTTTTGTCAGAGCTCAGCCTGGCTTCCCCGCACTGTGTCTCTCGCAGCGCAGTGATACCGGGCGGTGTCCTCGGCTCCCAGGCGGCTCATTTGCAGACACAGCTGGTTCTTGGCGTTGTCCCTGGACACGGTGAATCTCCCTTTCGCCGAGTCAGTGTAATCTGTGCTGCCGCCAGTGCTGCTAATCCAGGAGACCCATTCCAGCCCTTCCCCGGGGCGCTGCCGGTACCAGAACATGGTGTAGCTGCCGAAAGCGAATCCGGAGCCGGTGCAGGAGATCGGCCTGGAGCCGCCTGTGTTCGCAGCCCCGCCCCCGGACTCCACCAGCCGCACCTGCGCCTGGGCCCCTGGGAACAAACCGGGTTGGGGGCATGAGAGCGGGTGGGAACAACCCCCTCGGGCCAGTCTGGGTAAAGGCGGCAGCTTTAGCCACATTCTAAAGTAAGGGGGGAACTTCTGGTCTGTCAATGACATTTGTGAGACAAAGGAAAATGATATGGAGGATTCCCAGCCACCGCCTCTAAACCAGACAAATACATGGTGTGAAACCGGAAACAAAATCCGTTTGTCCCAATTTATTCCCAGGGAATCTCCCCTCCCCCGCTCCGGTCAATCAATATCAATCACCCGATCAACAAGCCCCCTAATCCCCCCCCCCTTCCAACCACCTTTGGACGCTGCTGCGATGAAAGCAAAATGGAGCCACCACAGCATCGTCTGTGCGCGTCTGCGGCCAGTCCTCGCGGTGGGGACGGGCACGAGCTGCTCCCTGCACGGACAGAGCTTCTGTGCGAGCCGCAGGGGCGGGGGGCAGGTGGGACCGATAGGGAAAGAGAGTCACTGCATGAGGATAATTTGCATAACCCCTCCTCATTTAAAATAGCACTCGGAGAAACTCCGCCCCCGCCATGCTGAGCTATTGATTAACATCCCAGGGGGTGGGGGGCTATTCTCACTCACTGGGAGGGGCTGAGTTTTCACCAGGCCAGTTTTCACTATTACCTCTGACAGGGCCGGGACACCGGTCAGGTACTGCAGGTAAAGGTGCACGGAAGCCGTTGGAAGCTGCTGCCTGTGAAACCAGCCCTTTTCTTCGGGAACCCACCAATCAGGATCCGGGAACCTAACTTCAACTTCCTACACTGGAAAAACCAGATCCCTGCCCTACTGGTCCAGTCACTGGGTTTCATTCCTAGCTGGGGCAGCCAAGGGGGCAGGTCAGATCTGCCGGCAGCTAGTGACATC
>NW_020671956.1:0-1446 GCF_002925995.2 Terrapene triunguis | reverse complement strand
CGCAGCTTGGATGCGGATACAAATTTTGTATTCATGCAGGGCTCTGCAGCACACAGTCACCCGAATAGAGCGGCTGTCAGCCAGCCCTCAGGCTCCAGCTCGGCTCTCTGAATCACGAAGCAGTGGGCTGCAATATGTGGTAATAGCCCCTGGGCATGCTAGGAGTTGCAGTTCCCAGCTTGCTCGGACGGAGGAGGTAAACTACAACTCCCAGAAGGGAGTGAGCCGAGCCCTATTTTGAAAGAGGTGTGGTTGTACTTTAAACTAGTGGGTGGCAAGGGTGGGTGCTATGAAGAGAGTAGTTGTCGCCGCTGTCTGTCCCGCCGGGCCTGCGTGCGTTAGGGCCATTGCAGCTGCATAGGGGTGTCTGAGCCCTCCCACTGGGAGGGCCGAACTGCATACAAGGGCCCGGGATTGTAGCCTCCCGGGTATGGCGGAGCAGCAGTGGGCAGAAGGTCTTGGAGGAGAAGTGGGAGGTGGGTGTTTGGGGGACGGGAACTTGGCATCACTGCTGTGCGATGACTTGTGAAACTGTTAGTAGAGCCCTGCAAATCCACAGATACCTGTGGTTATCTGCATCCATGGATACGGAGATATCCTCGGACAACTTTTGTGGATCATGGATCGGATGCGGATATAAGTTTTGTATCCGCACAGGGATCTATTGATGGAGGAACCAAACTGTACAGTAGATACCTGGAGATACTTGTACTTACAGCACAGTTCTCAGAAAATGATCCCTGCTCACATATGTCAGGCCAGCAATAATGCTGCCTCATATGGAGAAACAGCAGAGTGTTCCACTGGGGACTTGAATTTTACCTGAAACACTGCAGTTTAATTATTGGTGTTATTTTAGGCTAGTGTACAATGCTGAACATTTATAGCCGGATTCTGCAAGCCCTATGCATGGAATGCCCATTGCAGTCAATGGGAGCTCTACTGCTTATTACTCTGGGTAATCCCATTGACTTCAATAGGGCTATTCACAGTAGTAAGTACCATGCCTGGTAGAAAAGTGCCTGCATTATTGGACTATTTGTTTATAACTGACAGTTATGTAGCCTTTTATAGCTGAAGCTGTCCCCAGATGCATGTAGTTGCATGAAGAGCATAACATTTATTTCGTGAGACATAAGCATTAATACAGCTCTCTCCTTTAAATGCCTGAGACACCTGGAACATAACGGAAGACAAAATGTAACTCATGGAAATGCAGAACAGAATAGTAATTATAATGGTACCCGTTAATGGCATTATAGTGAATGCCATTACAGTCTGTCTCTGAACATTTCCTTTAAAAAACCACTAATGTAAAAGGTTTATAAGTTTGTCCCTCAAATTTCTGGACTCAGACGTGGCACAAGCCATGTCATCTTAGAAGCAAGTATTTTATTAGTTTGGTTTAAATCAATGTAATTATTTTTAGGATACAAGAGTGCAAAA
>NW_020671955.1:0-1284 GCF_002925995.2 Terrapene triunguis | reverse complement strand
GACAAGAAGGTGTGAGTAACAGTAGGGGGGAAATTAGCATGGGGAAATAGTTTTTACTTTGTGTAATGACCCATCCACTCCCAGTCCTTATTCAAGCCTAATTTAATGGTGTCCAGTTTGCAAATTAATTCCAATTCTGCAGTTTCTCATTGGAGTCTGTTTTTGAAGGTGGTTTTTTGTTTGGAGTATTGCAACTTTTAGGTCTGTAATTGAGTGACCAGGGAGGTTGAAGTGTTTTCCAACTGGTTTTTGAATGTTATAATTCTTGATGTCTGATTTGTGTCCATTTATTCTTTTGTGTAGAGACTGTCTGGTTTGGCCAGCGTACATGGCAGAGGGGCATTGCTGGCACATGATGGCATCTGCACTTCTACCAATGTGATATGTGAATGAGCCTCTGATGGTGTGGCTGATGTGATTAGGTCCTATGATGGTGTCCCTTGAATAGATATGTGGACAGAGTTGGCAATGGGCTTTGTTGGAAGGATAGGTTCCTGGGTTAGTGTTTGTTGTGTGGTTGCTGGTGAGTATTTGCTTCAGGTTGGGGGGCTGTCTGTAAGCGAGGACTGGTCTGTCTCCCAAGATCTGTGAGAGTGAGGGATCGTCCTTCAGGATAGGTTGTAGATCCTTGATGCTGCGCTGGAGAGGTTTTAGTTGGGGGCTGAAGGTGACGGCTAGTGGCGTTCTGTTACTTTCTTTGTTGGGCCTGTCCTGTAGTAGGTGACTTCTGGGTATTCTTCTGGCTCTGTCAATCTGTTTCTTCACTTCAGCAGGTGGGTACTGTAGTTTTAAGAATGCTTGATAGAGATCTTGTAGGTGTTTGTCTCTGTCTGAGGGATTGGAGCAAATGCAGGTATATCTTAGATCTTGGCTGTAGACAATGGATCGTGTGATGTGGTCTGGATGAAAGTTGGAGGCATGTAGGTAAGTATAGCAGACGGGTGGTGAGGGCTAAGGAGATGTGAGTTCAAGTGTCTGCTCTACCACAAACTCCGTGTGACCTGGGGCAAATCATTGAGTCTATCTGTGCTTCTGTTCACTCCCTATATGGGAATAATAGCATTGTTCTGGGTATTGGGAGGATAAATAAAGACTATGAGGGACTGAAAGGAGGTGAGAAGGGAAACACAGGAAGTAAAAAATTAAATAAGGAATATAAAAGCTAAAATCAGAAGAAATGCATCTTCATGAAACAGTTTTAAAGATAAGATGTAAAAATATAAGGGGGTGAAAAACCTAGTTTGTGTATTTTCCTTCAGACACTGAAAAAGACAGGAAGAAAAA
>NW_020671954.1:0-4307 GCF_002925995.2 Terrapene triunguis | reverse complement strand
TGACTTGCTATGGCAACCTCAAAAAGTTAGAGAGGAGAAAAAATAAACTCGCTCTGATACTTAGAAAGTGGAAATAGAACAACATCTAACTTTCATTATTTTGGGTGTTTTTAAATCTCTCTAGCTGTGATTTATATTTGATTTTATTTTACACCTTTTTCCAATTAGCTGTACAGTACAACTTCCATCTGAACTGCATTTTGCTATCAACTATTGAAATTGTCCTAATCCTCATACTTGTTTTTTAGCTGCCTGTATTATAGTCTACTTCACTTGCATTATCATCACCCTTTCATTTCTGCTCTTGGCTACTTACACTTTGATCCATTAATTGGCTTTTTAGGATTTCATTTTCTGATGTTTTTCTCTCTGTTCTGTCTTAAAAATGACACTTTATGAGCTTCCTTGTTCCTGCACTCATTACTCCATCATATACCTCCAAATCTTTATTTATTGTTGTCTTCTTTACTTTGTAGATACCATCCTCCTAAATCAAATTACAAAGGATGAATATAACAAATAACAGAAGTATGTAGGGACAAAATTAGAAAGGCCAAGGCCCAAAATGAGATTAAACAAGCTAGAAACATAAAGGGTAACAAGAAAACTATTCTACAAATACATTAGAAGCAAGAGGAAGACCAAGAACAGGGTAGGCCCGTTACTCAATGAGGAAGGAAAAATAATAACAGAAAATGTGGAAATGGCAGAAGTGCTAACTTACTTTTTTGTTTCAGTTTTCATCAATAATTTTAGTAGAATTTGGACATCTAACTTAATGCTAGTGAAAATGAGGTAGGATCAGAGGCTAAAATAGGGAAAGAACAAGTTAAAAATTTCTTAGGCAAGTTAGATGTCTTCAAGTCACCAGGGCCTGATGAAATAGATCCTACAATACTCAAGGAGCTGACTGAAGAGATATCTGAGCCATTAGCGATTATCTTTGAAAAGTCATGGAAGATGGGAGAGATTCCAGAGGACTGGGAAAAGGCAAATATAGTACGAATCTATAAAAAAGGAAATAAGGACAACTCGGGGAATTACAGACCAGTCAGTTTAACTTCAGTACTCGGAAAGATAATGGAGCAAACACCTAGAAGATACTAAGGTGATAAGTAACAGTCAGCATGGATTTGTCAAGAATAAGTCATGTCAAACTAACCTTACAGCCTTCTTTGACATGGTAACAAGCCTTGAGGATAAGGGGTAAGCGGTAGATATGGTATATCTTGACTTTAGTAATGCTTTCCATACTGTCTTGCATGACCTTCTCATAAATAAATGAGGGAAATACAACCTAGATGGACCTACTATTAGGTGGGTGCATAACTGCTTGGAAAACCATTCCCAGAGAGTAGTTATCCGTAGTTCACACTCCAGCTTGGAGGACATATCGAGTGGGGTCCTGCAGGGATCGGTTCTGGGTCCAATTCTGTTCAAAATCTTCATCAATGATTTAGATAATGGCATACAGAGTACCGTTATAAAGTTTGTGGATGATACCAAGCTGGCAGGGGTTGCAAGTGCTTTGGAGGATAGGATTAAAATTCAAAATGATCTGGATAAACTGGAGAAATGGTCTGAAATAAATAGGATGAAATTGAATATGGACAAATGCAAAGTACTCCACTTAGGAAGGAACAATCAGTTGCACACATACAAAGTGGGAAATGACTGCCTAGGAAAGAGTACTGCGGAAAGGGATCTGGGTGTCATAGTGGATCACAACCTAATATGAATCAACAGTGTAACACTGTTGCAAAAATAGCAAACATGATTCTGGGATGTATTAGCAGGAGTGTTGTAAGCAAGACACGAGAAGTAATTCTTCTGCTCTACTCCGCACTGATTAGGCCTCAACTGAAGTATTGTGTCCTGTTCTGGGCGCCACATTTCAGGAAGGATGTGGACAAATTGGAGAGAGTCCAGAGAAGAGTGACAAAAATGATTAAAGGTCTAGAAAACATGACCTATGAGGGAAGATTGAAAAACTGGGTTTGTTTAGTCTAGAGAAGAGAAGACTGAGAGGGGATATAACAGTTTTCATGTACATAAAAGGTTGATACAAGGAAGAGGGAGAAAATTTGTTTTCCTTAACATCTGAGGATAGGACAAGAAGCAATGGGTTTAAATTGCAGCAAGGGAGGTTTTGGTTGGACATTAGGAAAAACTTCTTAACTGTCAGGGTGGTCAAGCACTGGAATAAATTGAATAAGGAGGTTGTGCAATCTCCATCATTGGAGATTTTTAAGAGCAGGTTGGACAAAGGCCTGTCAGGGATGGTCTAGATAATACTTAGTCCCACTGTGAGTGCACGGGACTGGACTAGATGACCACTCAAGGTCCCTTCCAGTCCTACAATTCTAAAATTTTCAGCCCTCTTCTTGATCTTAATCTTGTTTTTGACAGCAAAATTTAAATATTTACAAGTGAAACTATATGGAGAATGACTGATTATATTATTTGCTTGAATATCAAATCATATATAAAAGTATTTACTGAACACTTAGGACTTATGTAATCTTATATTTTCAAAGTACTTTAGACACATTGGACCAAATTAATCCCTGATGCAATTCCATTGAAGTAAATGGAATTTCGATATCAGTGAAAGTGGTCAATTAATCCTCCACAAACCACCACATATTAAAAGTTGAAGTAACATGCCCAAGGCAACACACACTGATTCACTACTGGAACTAGAACTAGAAATTGCAGTTTCTGGATTCTGGCCCAAAACTAAATCCAAGAGGCTGTGCTACCTTTATTACTGAGTGCTGATTATTAATTAATAAGAATCTGAGTAGTGAATGTTCGATGGCTATCATGAGTTCACACTTTGGCAGCAAGATCTGAAGTCAGAAGTTTACATCAGCCAATCAAGAGGGTTCCTAATTTGTGGAATCCATCATTCAACAGGAATATGCAGGAAAGCCAGCAATTAATGCTAAGTGATTAATGTAAGCACAAGATCTTGGTGATATCCAAAAGCAAGAACAGCAGGAGAAGACAGCATTCCTTGCCTAGTGGATGGGGCAGGGGAGCAGTAGACATGATATATCTTGATTTTAGTAAGGCTTTTGGCACAGTTCCACATTACATCCTCATAAGCAAAATAGGGAAATGTGGTCTAGATCAGCGGTTCTCAAAGCCGGTCTGCCACTTGTTCAGGGAAAGCCCCTGGCGGGCCAGGCCAGTTTGTTTACCTGCCGCGTCCACAGGTTCGGCCGATCGTGGCTCTCACTGGCCGCGGTTCACCGCTCCAGGCCAATGGGGGTGGCGGGAAGCGGCGGCCAGCACATCCCTCGGGGGAGGTTGGATGCACTTTGGGAGACAGAATTAGAATTCAAAACAACCTTGACAAGTTGGAGAATTGGTCTGAATTCAACAAGATGAAATTAAAGATGAGTGCAAAGTATTTCACTTAGGAAGGAAAAATCAAATGCCCAAAATAAGGAATAACTGGCTAGGTACTGCTGAAGAGGATATGAGTTGATAGTGGATCACAAATCGAACATGAGTCAACAACATGATGCAGCGGCAAAAAAAGCTAATATTCTAGGATGTATTAACAAGAGTGTTGTATGTAAAACATGGCAAGTAATTGTCACACTCTATTCAGCACTGGTGAGGTCTCAGCTAGAGTACTGTGGCCATGTCTGGTTGCCACACTTTAGGAAAGTTGTGGACAAACTGCAGAGAACAGAGGACAGCAACAAAAATGCTAAAGGTTTAGAAAACCTGACCTACGAGTAAAGGTTTAAAAAACTGAGCATATTTAGTTTTGAGGGGAAAAAGACTGAGGTGCGACCTTCAAAATATATTAAGGGCTATTATAAAAAAGACTGATCAATTGTTCTCCAGGTCCACTGAAGCTAGCACAAGAAGTCATAGGGTTAATCTGCATAAAGGGAGGTTTAAGTTAGATATTAGGAAATACCTTCTAGCAATAAGCAAGGGTGGTTGTGGAATAGCCATCAATAGATTTTTAAGGACAAGTTGGACAACCCCCTGTCAGGAATACCTAGGTTTACTTGGTCCTGCCTTAGTGTAGGGCTCTGGATTTGGTGACTTCTTGGGTTCTCTTCCAGCCCTACATTTCTATGATCTTAAGACAGTCTGAGGGCCCAGAAAAGAGCTAGGGCCTAGATCCACAAAGGGACTTAGATGTTGCGATACTGAGTATTGCAACACCTAACTTCTAGGCACCTAGAAAATCACTGGAGAATCATTGGAATCCCCAAAGCCTGAGTTAGGTGCTGTCAAGGCTGTATCCCCACTTTGAACTTTAGGGTACAAGTGTGGGG
>NW_020671953.1:0-3225 GCF_002925995.2 Terrapene triunguis | reverse complement strand
CTCTCTCTATTTCTTTTCCCTCGTGTATGTTTTCTGGGGTGTGAGTGCAGTTATTTAAGATCGAGTTGTGTGTGTGTGTGAGGGGCGGGGTGTGTGTGTGCGGGGTGTGTGTGTGCGGGGGGGAGAGGGGTGTTCTAGGATTGACACAATAGGGCTTATAGCAGGGACATGAGTCTCCTGAGTCCCAGAGAGTGTCCTAACCCCTGGGCTGTAGAGTGACTCGCTTTCCTGCTCTCTCTGGCCCAGTACATGTCACCAGCCAGGCACCGAGGGGATTTTGGCGCCTACAGGGTGCAGGCTTTGAGGGTCTCATTGGCATGTCCGATTTAGGCACATAAGGCAGCAGTTAGGTGCTGAATTCCCTTTGTGGACCTAGCCCTGAACACCTATTGAAAGCCCCTGGCAGGTGGCTGTCCAGCGCTCCTAGGCTCCTTCCAGAATTCAAACCTGTCTGCCCAGGCTGAGATTTTCCAAAGCTCCCGAGGGGTAATAATAGGCATGAGGTGCCAATATCTGTAGGGTAGCTTGGAAACCCTCCACCTGGCTGTTAGAGGGGGGTTAAATATAATGTTTTCTTGCAATTTAATGTCAGTTCTCTCAGTCTGGGCTATTGGGAGGTGGAGGAGGGTGAGGAAAGGTGGGGAGGAGCAGAGTGAGGGGCACAGAGTGTATTGGTGCGAGGAGCGCCAGGAGCTGGGAATCTGGGTGCCGCAGATCAGGTCCAACGACAACACCGTCATTACCCCAACGGCCAGGGGCTTGCTGGAGAGGACTCTGAAGGCCACCATCTGCTCGCTGTACGTGGAAACCCTGAAGCGTAAACCGGACCAGGGTAAAGCCTTTGAGTTGACCAGCAAGTGGAACGCCAGCAACCACTTCCTTGACGAGGGCAGCTTCGCCCGTTTCGCCAACTGGCGGTTCATCCACCGTGCCCGGCTCAACTGCGTCCCGCTCAATGGAGCCATCTGCCACGGGAACCAAGACAAGCGTTGCAGGAAGTGCGGCTACCCCAACGAGACCCTGCCCACGTCCTGTCCACTCCAGAGCCTGGCAGCTGCGCCACAACGTCATCCAGAACCGCCTGGTGAAAGCCATCGCGCCACGCCTGGGGGAGATCTCTGTGAACTGCACCATTGCCGGTACTGACATCCAGCTACGACCTGACGTGGTCGTCACCAACGAGGCCCAGAAAAAGATCATCCTCGTCAACGTCACGGTCTCCTTTGAGAACAGGACCCCGGCATTTCGCGAAGCCTGAGCTCATAAGCTGGAAAAGTACGCCCCCCTGGCCGACACCCTGAGAGCGAAGGGCTATGAGGTGCAGCTGGACGCCCTGATTGTCGGAGCCCTGGGCACCTGGGACCCCTGCAATGAGCATGTGCTGCGGACCTGCGGGATCGGTCGATGTTACGCACGTCTCATGCGGCGCCTCATGGTCTCAGACACCATCCGATGGTCCAGGGACATCTACATCGAGCACATCACCGGCCACGGACAGTACCAGGAGGCGTGAGCCAGAGTGACATCGTTCTCCCACTACGAGAAAGGGACCAAGTGACCTTCTCCGTTGGATCATATGAACTGGAACCATAAACTCCCTGAACATTAAATCTCACCAAATGATGGTCAATCCATCCTCATCATCATATCCACTCATTATAATCCACACCCGAACATAGCCACTTTATGAACTTCATACCCTCATATCTCAATGACTGTACTTTGACCCATCAACCTTTTACCCCCAATCGAGGATATTGCAGATTATGTATTCCTAATGCCACTTTATCTTAAACCAAACTTTGCACCCTCGATAATCTGTATGTTATTCCCTGATAACCAGAAACTTCTATGCTCAAACTCTGTTCACTATTTTTTTAACATCATCTTAATAAAATTTTTAAGGATGTAAGCAGAGTCAAGATGAGCTCTACCCTGACATCTGATGGTGAATTATGGCGAGTGTGGAAAAGAACTCAAGGGGCTGATCTTATTTGCAAAGGCACACCCACTCCGCCTAGCATGAGCCCACGGCAGCCCAAAATGGTCACTTTGGCTGCTGCGGGATCCCCAGTTTCTCTGTTATTGGGGCAGGAGGAATAGAGTGTTGTTACCCTGATTATGTGAATCAAGGGCAATGAAACTGTTTTATAACAGAGGGTCTCACCATCACCTAAGTAGCACTCGCTAGACAAGGGACATGGGTTCCAAAACCCAGTGATTTGAGAGATAATGCAGGAAGATATTTGTATATGATGGTATGGGCCCATCTTTGAGGGCCTGAAATGCCAATTGCACCATCTTCTCTTTCTACTGTTAAATCATAGAATATCAGGGTTGGAAGGGACCTCAGGAGGTCATCTAGTCCAACCCCCTGCTCAAAGCAGGACCAATTCACAACTAAATCATCCCAGCCAGGACTTTGTCAAGCCGGGCCTTAAAAACCTCCAAGGAAGGAGACTCCACCTCCTCCCTAAGTAACACATTCCAGTGCTTCACCACCCTCCTAGGGAAATAGTGTTTCCTAATATCCAACCTAGACCTTCCCCACTGCAACTTGAGACCATTGCTCCTTGTTCTGTCATCTGCCACCACTAAGAACAGCCGAGCTCCATCCTCTCTGGAACCCACCCTCAGGTAGTTGGAAGCAGCTATCAAATCCCCCCTCATTCTTCTCTTCTGGAGACTAAACAATCCCAGTTCCCTCAGCCTCTCCTCATAAGTCATGCACTCCAGACCCCTAATCATTTTTGTTGCCCTCCGCTGGACTCTTTCCAATTTTTCCACATCCTTCTTGTAGTGTGGGGCCCCAAACTGGACACAGTACTCCAGATGAGGCCTCACCAATGTCGAATAAAGGGGAACGATCACGTTCCTCGATCTGCTGGCAATGCCCCTACTTATACAGCCCAAAATGCCGTTAGCCTTCTTGGCAACAAGAGCACACTGTTGACTCATATCCAGCTTCTCGTCCACTGTGACCCCTAGGTCCTTTTCTGCAGAACTGCTACCTAGCCATTTGGTCCCTAGTCTGTAGCAGTGCATGGGATTCTTCCGTCCTAAGTGCAGGACTCTGCACTTGTCCTTGTGGAACCTCATCGGGGGTTTTTTGGCCCAATCCTCTAATTTGTCTAGGTCCCTCTGTATCCGATCCCTACCTTCCAGTGTATCTACCACGCCTCCCAGTTTAGTGTCATCTGCAAACTTGCTGAGAGTGCAGTCCAC
>NW_020671952.1:0-1654 GCF_002925995.2 Terrapene triunguis | reverse complement strand
TGCAATGAATAAACTTGGATCTCGGTCTGTTGATGCTTCTCTGGCTCAGTTCTTCCCCTGACTCCAGGTCTCTGGTACCTAGGGCCAGAGCATGAGCAGAGGGCACAACTCTGCCTCCCTCTCCTATTTCCCCCAGAGAGGCCTCTGTCCCAAATCAGTTGGGCTGCCCCCGTTGGCGGCTCACGAGATTGTTATGGGGGTCCAGACACTGAACCCCCCTGGGTGCTCTGAGCTTCCTGGGGTCTCAGCAGGCTGCAGCGCTGGTGTCTGCCGTGGCCTCTGGGGCACATTTTCTGGGCACTGACTCTGTCTGTTACCCCTTCAAAGAAACGGAGCCCCACGGCCCTCCTGCCCTAGGCCCAGCACTGACCCCCAAGTAGCCCCGTAGCTTAAACCCCATCTTCTCCCAGAACTCCCCCTGAAGGCGTGGGCCGGCTGGGTTCCCTCTTCCAGGGGCCGGGTGGTCAGTATAGCACGGAGCGCACAGACACCGCGTGCAGGGTTCTAGCCCCATTGCTCTTCACTTAACAGAGCCCAGGGAGCCCAGATCATAAAGGAAACAACCATCCCCCAACCGCAGTACCGCTCGCCAGCTCACCTGTCCCCTGGGAGTCCTTCAGGGTCTGTCTGGGTTCAGGTCGCAGGGTCCCCCTTACCACATTGGGGTTCTGCAGCAACTGGGGCGGTGGAGCTCTAGGCAGCCCCTCTTCTTTAGCTGATGAAAATGTACAAAGACCCAAAATAGATCAGCCTCGGCCCTTTATAGCCTTCCAGCCCTGATGTCACCTGCCTCAGCCTCCCCCGGTGATCCCAGACCTCGAGCAGGTGCCTTTGTGGCCAGGCCACCCCCTCCCCAGACAAACCTTGGGAGCCAGTCTCTTGGCTAGGGTGTTTGTAGTAGAACAGAGGATCATCCCGAGTTAATGACCTTCAGGATTGGCCCATTTGCACATGCAGGTGTCTGATTTAGGCCAGTTAGGATCTGGGCCTCTGGAAAGACGCCGTGTCTGGGTTTAGAGACATTGGCTGAGGTCTTTAAGTCAAGAGGGGACGTTATGAATGGTATTACAGTAGCACCCAGGAGCCCCAGTCATGCGCCAAGACCCCATTGTGCCAGGTGCTGTACAGGCCCCAGAGAAGCACATACATGAAAGGAGCCCAGCCTCAGAGAGCCCATGTGGGCCAGCAGCATTCATGCCGGGCCTGCACAGGCTCTGCCCTGACACAGCTCAGAAGCCACCTGCCCCCGTAGAGCACGCTGGGTGGTGCTGGGACAGGCTGCACTCTGTACAGGATCTGAGGGAGGGCTCTTGGCCCCGGTGTACAGAGGGGAACTGAGGCCCAGCTCCACGGCGGCACTGGGGGGTGGTGACGCTGAGCGTTGTAGGGCCTAGACATTCGCTGGAATAACGAGGTCGTCCACGAGGCCTGGGAGTCAGGCATCCAGGCTGCCCCCTTGATGGATGGGGAAGAGAGGTGCCTGAGAAGGGGAGTAACAAGAGCCAGCGAACGAGGTGGGAGCCAGCCAATGGGAAATGCTGAGGAGAAGGCTGTGTGCTAAGCCCCGCCCCTCTCCTGGGGGTCAGGGCCCAGGGCCATGTCTACACGGCAGATGCTTGGGGGGAGGGATTGCTCAGTGGTTTGAGCATTGGCC
>NW_020671951.1:0-1594 GCF_002925995.2 Terrapene triunguis | reverse complement strand
GCACACGCAGAGAAAGACTCATCTCTCAGCTACAGCACACATGGCCCAAACTGCTTTGGTGGATTTAACATAACTAGTGCAAGTAAACAGCAGCCAAAACAGAACCATATGGAACCATTTTAACCCAAGGAAGGTCACAGATCAAAGGCTATGAGTGCCCGGACTGGGTTTATAGGTGCCTTGCTCTGGAGAACTGAGCCATAGGTTGTAAGCCCCCCATGGAAGGGACCTGGGGTAGTGATTTTGAATGCCCAACTTGAGACACTTTAAAGGGGCCTGATTCTCAGTGGGCTGGTAGCTTGGCACTTTCTAAACATCAGGCCCTACGGTGTCTCAATGGAGGCAGCCAGATTCACTAGTCACATCTGAAAGCCTTGGCCTGGGCCTAGTCTGTCTGTCTGTCTGAAGCACCACGCACTACTGTGGTGCTCTACATGCAAAAAAGTATGGTAAGAATTCAAATTGCAAAGTAAAGCACTCAGAAGTTACAGAATGCCCCCTTTTGTTTGCACTTTATGATAGTCTTTTAAGGACATGATCACATACTAGTTTTTCCACAAGACCCGTGCCTCATTCAGTGCACAAGATAGAGCTGCTCTAGGAACAAGTCAAGGCTGTGTAGTGAATGAGACTGTATTCCATAGGATCCCTGCCTCATTTGCTGAACAAGCTGAAGGGCGGGCAGTGAATGAGGCAGGGGACTGCAGGAAGAGAAAGGATGGTCTCATGGTTAAGGCTTCCCTGGAGAATTGGATTCTATCCCCACCTCTGCCACAGAGTGTGTGTGTGATGCAGGGCAAGTCACTTAAACCAACTTTTCACAGATAGTCTCTAATCGCACATTCCTCATTTTCAGGATATCCAACTTGAGACCTCTGGGTCTCATTGCAGAAGTGCTGGACACACACAGCTGCATCCAAAGTCAATGGAAGCTATGCTTTGAATATACACAGATGTCATATACTGCTTAGTACTCACGAAATCAAGTCCCCAGACATCTCAAATTGGGCACCCAAACTTAGTGGACACTTTTGACCTTAAATCTCTCTGGGTGCAATCCACAAAGCAACTTAGGTGCCTAAACTCCAGAATTAAGAGTCTAAATCCCTCTGCGTGGCACTCGGTGACCCACAAAACTCCCACTTGGCTGCCACCTAAACTCATTTGGAGCCTAATTTGCCATTGTAAAAGTTCCCATAGCGCCTAGCTTTTAGACCCTGGGGCATGCACATGGCTGTCTCCCTCAACGCATCTGGACACCCACCTCCTGCCTACACCCCAAAGCAATTCATGAGCAGGGGGAAGACAGGCATTCAGCCGCCTAAGTCACATGCTGAATGCGGTCCAACAAGCAGCCTCTGAGCATGTCTAGCGTAGCAGGTTCAAAATCCAAAACAAATCCGGTGGAAGGGACACAAACCTTATAACTTTTAGGCCAGTGGTCAGAGCACGTGCGTGGGATGTGGGAGACCCAAGTTCAATTCCGCCATCTCTGCCAGAGGGAGAGAAAGGATTTGCATAGGGGTCTCCCACCTCTCGGGAGAGTGCTGATGAGGGGTTCCCTTAGTCTCTCCTGCTGAAACTGTTCCACAGC
>NW_020671950.1:0-1896 GCF_002925995.2 Terrapene triunguis | reverse complement strand
TCCTTAGACTTTCACTCCAGGCAAAAAGGTGTTCTCATTGATCCCTCCTCTGGCCATTGGACTGCCATTTTAACTACTCACATGCATTGTAAATTACAGCTCTACATAGATGGCCCTATCTGGTCCTGAATGGTACGTCCCGTCGTGTGATATCAGCTTATTTGTGGGTATAGCGGTTATTTTACTTACATCATCTGTCTACTGTCAGGTAGTTCTACTTGAGTTAGGGCTAGTCTACACTAGACGCGGTACATGGGTGCAGCTGCACTATTTTAGCTGTGCTGCTGTAGTGCGTCTGGTGAAGACGCTTTATGCCGATGGGAGAGAGCTCTCCCATTAGCATAATAAATCTACCTCATGAGAGGCAGTAGCTATGTTGGCAGGAGAAGCTCTATTCACACTGGCACTTAGGTTGGTGTAACCTACGTCGCTCGGGGGGGGAGGGGGAGAGAAGGGGTTATTCACACCCCTGAGTGACATAAGTTATGCCAAAGTAAGTGGTACTATGGACCTGGCCTTAGGGTATGTCTACACTACGAGAGTAGTTCGATTTTAGTTAAATCGAATATGTGCAATCGATATTAGAAAGTCGAACGTGTGTGTCTACACTAAGGACAGTAATTCGACTTTGCGAGTCCACACTAACGGGGCAAGCGTCGACATTGGAAGCGGTGCACTGTGGGCAGCTATCCCACAGTTCCCGCAGTCCCCGCTGCCCATTGGAATTCTGGGTCGATCCGCCAATGCCTTCTGGGTAAAAAAATGTGGCGAGTGTGCTTTTGGGTAACTGTCGTCATCCGTCAGTCACTACCGCCCTCCCTCCCTCCCTGAAAGCGCCGGCGGGAAATCAGTTCACGCACTTTTTGATCAGTGACAGCGCGGACGCCACAGCACTGCGATCATGGATCCCGCTGCGACCATCGCTGCAGTTGTGGCCGTTCTCAACGCCTCGCAGCTTATCATACACCTTTCCCAGAGGCAGATGCAGAGAAATCAGGCGAGGAGGCTACGGCACCGCCGTGAGGGCCTGAAGTCGGAGAGTAGCACAGAGCTGTCAGAAACCACGAGCCCCAGCGCCCAGGACATCACGGTGGCAATGGGGCATGTGGATTTTGTTGAACGGCGATTCTGGGCCCGGGAAACAAGCACGGACTGGTGGGACCGCATAGTGCTTCAGGTCTGGGATGAATCCCAGTGGCTGCGAAACTTTCGCATGCGGAAGGGGACTTTCCTCGAACTTTGTGAGTTGCTGTCCCCTGCCCTGAAGCGCAAGGACACTCGCATGCGAGCAGCCCTGACTGTCCAGAAGTGAGTGGCCATAGCCCTCTGGAAGCTTGCAACGCCGGACAGCTACCGGTCAGTCGCGAACCACTTTGGCGTGGGCAAATCTACCGTGGGGGTTGTTGTCCTGCAAGTAGCCAAGGCAATCGTCAAGGTACTGCTGTCAAAGGTAGTGACCCTGGGAAACGCGCAGGCCATCATAGATGGCTTCGCAGCGATGGGATTCCCAAACTGCGGTGGGGCTATAGATGGGACTCACATCCCTATCCTGGGACCGGGCCACCAGGCCAGCCAGTACATCAACAGAAAGGGCTACTTTTCAATGGTGCTGCAAGCACTGGTGGACCATCGGGGACGTTTTACAAACATCAACGTCGGATGGCCGGGCAAGGTTCATGACGCTCGCGTGTTCAGGAACTCTGGTCTGTTTAGACGGCTGCAGGAAGGCATTTACTTCCCGGACCACAAGATAACTGTTGGGGATGTGGAGATGCCTACAGTGATCCTTGGGGACCCAGCCTACCCGCTAATGCCCTGGCTCATGAAGCCCTATACTGGCGCCCTGGACACTGCACAAGAACTCTTCAACTACCGGCTGAGCAAGTGCAGAATGGT
>NW_020671949.1:0-2904 GCF_002925995.2 Terrapene triunguis | reverse complement strand
GTAAATATCTTGCGACACTGGCTACAACAGTGCCATGCGAACACCTGCTCTCACTTTCAGGTGACATTGTAAACAAGAAGCAGGCAGCATTATCCCTTCCAAATTGTAACCAAATTTGTTTGTCTGAGCAATTGGCTGAAGTAGGACTGAGTGGACTTGAAGGCTCTAAAGTTTTACATGGTTTATTTTTGAATGCAGTATTTTTTGGTATATAATTCTACATTTGTAAGTTCAACTTTCATGATAAAGAGATTGCACTACAGTACTTGTATTAGGTGAATTGAAATATACTATTTCTTTTGTTTTTTACAGTGCAAATATTTGGAATAAAAAAATAAATATAAAGTGAGCACTGTACACTTATTCTGTGTTGTAACTGAAATCAATATATTTGAAAACATCCACAAATATTTAAATAAATGGTATTCTATTATTTTTAATGGTGTGATTAATCATGCAATTACTTTTTTTAATCACTTGACAACCCTAATAATATGATTATGACATAATTCTGATGCAATTTGTACAAGATGAGCCATGTGAGGTGTCATTGGAAAAGTTATAATATGCTGAATATGATTATCCTATAGGTATGCATGTATCATTTTTGTATCAAGTTATGAATATTGACTATCTGTATTTTACATGTACTTACACCTGGGTGACACCCGCTAGGCAAGATGCGCCAGTCTAGATAGCTGGGTGGGAAAGGCCTATTCAGGGTAATGGGCCATTAGGAAAAACACTAGGCCTTAGGAGAAGCTTATCTCCCACCTGGTGAGCCTTCCTGAGAACACTCCAGACAACCTGCAAGTAATGGCTGCTATAATTCTGCAATGGCATGTGACCAGACCACATGACTGACCTCCATTGTGGGTACCTGTATTTTTCGCCCAAACTGATCTGGGAACCAAGTTTGAAACAAAGGGTTCACACCCTATGGAAAACTTATATAAGGCATGGAGCGACATCATCTCTTGTTCTTCACTCCCCCCCACAACGCAACACCTGAGAGAAGCTCTGAAAGAAAAGGACTTGGAACGGGGGTGGGGAGTCCAATCCTCAAAGCAAATGCAGCTTGTGCCTTGAGAATCTGCAAACCCGCTTGTACTATCAGTCAGGTTGAGAAATTGCTCATTCATATCCAGTCTTCCTAGTATTTTAGGATTAGTTGGGGGTTTTGGTTATTTACTAGGCAATCTGCTTTTATCTGTTTGCTATCACTTAAAATCTTTTTGTAGTTAATAAACTAGTTATATGTTTTAATCTAAACTAGTGTCCTTTAAGTGAAGTGTCTGGGGAAAAATCTCAACTTGGTTAACACAAGTTTGTTGCATATTCCTCTCCACATTCATACTGGTCAGAGTTTCAACCAGGGCAGGGCGGCACCGCTCTGGGGTCCTAGGCTAGGAAGCTGGGGGTATCTTGGTTGTAGCCTGGCTATTGTTGGTTCATGCAGTGGCTGGTCAGCCTGCATGTAACTGCAGCTGGGTGTGTCCCTGCCTGTGCCAATGCTGGTGAGAGTATAGGACTGGGAGCTGTCTATAGCTTGTCACAGTAGTACAGTGAGAGGGAGTCCAGGCTGGTGGGTCAGAGGGCTCAGTGGAACCCCAGTTCCAGGTGGTACCCTGAGGGGAACCCATCACACCACCATTCTAAGGAGCCCCCACACCACTGCCCCAGCAGAGGCTTGTGGCAGGAGAACTGCATGGATGGGCCAGGCATGCTGCACTCTACATAGATTACAGACAGATAGCCAGGGTGTGCACTGAGACCCCTTAAAGTGCGGGGCAGGGCCACAGGGTGTCCCAAAGACCTGGTTTGTGTTTCTTGTGTGTATACACCACCTTTCACAGTCAACTGCATGCATCAGCGAGCAAAGCCTGGCTCCTGTTTAACATGCATAATCACAAATTGAACAGGCCACTGTTTTAAGCTCAACATAGCTAAAGCAAGTCAACCAATAAATAGTGCTTACGTTCAGGTCCATTTCTACATACCCTGAAAAATGTAAGAAATGGATACAAAGTAATATGTATGGAATGCAATAAGCCAAGTAATAGCAATGCTCCCTGCAGAATGATGTGCGAAGTACAGTTCATAGACTTTTAAAGCCTAATGAAATGGCATAGGGGTCAAGGGCACCCATATGGTGCTATGCACCCTTAAGCCCGCTCTGAGCACTAGGGTGAGTCTCACTGCACAAAGACAAGCACATGAACTATACCTTCAATTGGCACAATGCAATCTATTTAACTACGAACAATGGAGCCAAGAACCCAGCCCAAAACCACAGAGGTACTCAAGATACTGGATCAGCCTCTAGGAGCACTAATACACAGTTTATGCAGAATAAGTGCAAACAAGCTAGATGGCTACAGATCCCTGCATATAAACTACCATTTGAGCCAACTACCTCACAGTGAAGCATGCAAAACTAGAGCAGATTCTCAATTACACAATCAACAACCATAGAGCAGAGGTCAAACTGGGAGGTACAGAGCACAATCTGAACCCACAGAGGAGAAACTGTGCATTAGGTGTAACATGAGATGCACTTCTTTCATGTAGCATCATTACTGATGTGCGAAAAATGCAAGGAAGACAAAGTTCGACAAGACCAAATTGTACCCAACCCTAGGAGACAGACTGTACAGTGCCATGTAGCAGCCTACTTACCTGATGACGGCAGTGACAAAACAAGGGATCAGACTCCACATATAGTCCTGTTGTGGTTGGATCATACTTGTCTTGACAGATAGCCAAAGCAATGACTCTTCCGCTTCAGCAGCCCTTGTATAGCTTGAGATGCCAGTGAAGTCTCATAGATTTGGGGGGTTAACTTTTCCTGGAGATGGGCCTGTCATAACTATGAAGGGAAGGGTAACAGCTCTCTGTGTACAG